>NC_142944.1:56221352-56223852 GCF_046866305.1 Octopus bimaculoides
TATACATATATATATATATATATATATATATATATATTTGAGAGAGAGAGTGAGAGAGATACATATATATGTACGTACATATATACATACATATATATACTTATACACATATATACATACATACACATATATACATACATATACACATACATATGCACATACATTATATATATACACACATACATGCATACACACACACATATATATATATGTATATATATATATATATATATATATATATATCATCATCATCATCATCATCGTTTAACGTCCGCTTTCCATGCTAGCATGGGTTGGGCGATTTGACTGAGGACTGGTGAAACCGGATGGCAACACCAGGCTCCAATCTAATTTGGCAGAGTTTCTACAGATGGATGCCCTTCCTAACGCTAACCACTCCAAGAGTGTAGTGGGTGCTTTTACGTGTCACCTGCACGAGGGCCAGTCAGGCGGTACTGGCAACGGCCACACTCAAAATGGTGTCTTTTATGTGCCACCCGCACAAGAGCCAGTCCAGGGGTAATGGCAACGATCTCGCTCGAAAATCCTATTCAGGCCAGTCAGGCGGTACTGGCAATAGCCACGCTCAAAATGGTGCATCCCATGTGCCACCCGCACAAGAGCCAGTCCAGGGGCACTGGCAACGATCTCACTTGGCTTGCCAGGTCTTCTCACGCACAGCACATTTCCAAAGGTCTCGGTCAGTAGTCATCGCCTCGGTGAGGCCCAATGTTCGAAGGTCTTGTCTCACCACCTCAGCCCAGGTCTTCCTGGGCCTACCTCTTCCACGGGTTCCCTCAACTGTTAGGGTGTGGCACTTTTTCACGCAGCTATCCTCATCCATTCTCACCACATGTCCATACCAGCGCAATCGTCTCTCTTGCACGCCACAACTGATGCTTCTAATGTTCAGCTTTTCTCTCAAGATACTTACACTCTGACGGGTATTCACATTGACATTACACATCCAACGGAGCATACTGGCTTCATTCCTTGTGAGCTTACGTATGTCCTCAGCAGTTACAGCCCATGTTTCACTGCCATGTAGCATGGCTGTTCGTACACATGCGTCATACACTCTGCCTTTTACTCTGAGTGAGAGTCCCTTTGTCGCCAGCAGGGGTAAGTGCTCTCTAAACTTTGCCCAGGATATTCTTATTCTGGCAGCTACACTTTCAGCGCACCCACCCCCACTACTAACTTGGTCACCCAGATAGCGGAAGCTATCGACTACCTCTAGTTTTTCTCCCTGGAATGAGATAGAAGTTGTTTCCTGTTTGTTTACAGTGTTTACTGCACCTGAACATCTGCCACATACATAAACTAACTTCGTAGTTAATCTGCCTTTGATATTGCTGCACCTCTTACGTGTCCATAGCTTGCACCGGGTACATCTTATAGAGTTACTACCTACTCCTTTTCTACATACTGAGCAGGGCCATCTACCTGAAGGGGTTTGTGTTTTATCTACCTTCCTACTTATTAGGATTTTGGTTTTTGCTAGGTTGACTCTAAGGCCCTTCGATTCTAGTCCTTGCTGCCACACCTGAAACTTCTCCTTTAGTTCTGATAGTGACTCCGTAATTAGTGCAAGGTCATCAACATAGAGGAGCTCCCAGGGGCAATCTGTATTGAATTCCTCTGTGATCGCCTGGAGGACTATGATAAATAGGAGGGGGCTGAGGACGGAACCTTGGTGGACCCCTACGTCTACCCGGAATTCATTACTGTACTCATTTCCAAACCTCACCTTACTGGCTGCATCTCTGTACATGGCTCGCACAGCTCTCACTAACCATTCTTCTATCCCAAGTTTCCTCATTGACCACCAGATAAGGGATCGGGGGACCCTCTCAAAGGCCTTTTCCATGTCAACGAAGGCCAGGTACAGAGGTTTATCCTTGGCTAGGTATTTCTCCTGCAGCTGTCTCACTAGAAATATGGCATCAGTGGTGCTTTTACCTGGCATGAACCCAAACTGCATCTCATCTAAATTGATTCGCTCCCTAATTAGTTGGGCTATGACCCTCTCCGTAACTTTCATAACCTGATCTAACAGCTTGATGCCTCTGTAATTATTTGTATCTAAAGCGTCACCTTTACCTTTGTAGCAGTTGACTATGGTGCTGCTACACCAGTCATTGGGTATGACTCCTTCTTGTATCACCTGGTTAACAATACGGGTGACTAGGCTGTAGCCAACACTGCCAGATATTTTGAGCATCTCTGCAGTGATTCCTGATGGGCCGGGGGCTTTCCCTGTCTTCATACTCTTAATTGCTTTATCTACCCTGGTACTGTCAACTCGGATAGCTGGTCCCTCTGTTGGGTCGACATACGGCAGGCTCTCTTTCTCCCATTCATTCTCTTTATTAAGCAATCTATCGTAGTGGCATCTCCAGACCTCTTTCTTTGCAGCCTCATTTAATGCAAGCGTACCATCATCCATGCGAACACATTTCTCTCCTACGACATCACTATTCTCTCTCCTACACTCTCT
>NC_142944.1:56228852-56261352 GCF_046866305.1 Octopus bimaculoides
CAAGACTTACGGATGTAAAGAATTGGAGGAAATATTAGGATGTAGACGTGTCTGTATTGCAGAAAGTAAGGTACATAGAAAGAAAGCTGCTTTATTGTGAAAAGCATCATCTCAGTAATGTTTGGGCAGCCTGCACACTTCAACATATGTTAAGTGAAGCTGACAATGCTTCTGGGTAAACTATGTTTTGCGTAAGTCCAGTGTTGATAGAATAAATATACAAGTCATATGCAATGCTAACTCGAGAGCATATGACATGTCCATAAGAAAAGCAGGGTATTTGTAAACTGAGACCCACAATTTTTGAAGGTTGATCCTGGGCTTTGTTGTTTGTCATAGCGAAGCACAATCACACTGGCAACTGGAGGCACTTAAATTGAAATGGCACATTTGAGGGAATAAAGGGAATGCGTAGAATGTATGCGATCTCTCGTCGATGGCAGCCGCCAGTAAAGGTTGCTTCTAGGACATGGCTTGTCATTGTATTTACAGTCAATCTTGTACTATTGCATAGTCATGGTGGGTCCAAATTTCTCTAAAAGCATGGTAGGTGCACCTTTCTTTAGGAACAACTTATGCAGTGGCAGTCCTGTGGGTTGTGGAGAGTTGAGAAATTTAACTGGATACTCAACAGTGGCATATTCGTCGATGATAGTATCAATGTAGACAAACATTGAAGCATCTCCAGGTAAAATGTGGAGGAGTTCATAGATTATTTTATTAACGCTTTCATTCCGAGGTGCTAAAATAGCTCTCTTTGTGAACTATGCTATGTTTTTGAAGTCTTGTAATGTGGGAAATATATTTTCCTTAAGCTCGGCCAATGTAGACACCATGTGCCCACATTGCAGTACATGCTGTTGCAGAGAGTTATTAAATGGTAAGGAGTCATTCCCAATTTGTAGAATTTGATGATAGAATTCCTCAGCTAAGGGGTCATTGTAAAAATGAGCTCGTATATTCTTCTTTAATGAAAGCTGACGATTAAACCTCCAGAGGTGAAGACTTCAGACACGCATAGATCTCATCAGCTCACGTATCCCGTGGTATGACTAGTAATATTCGACGGAAATCCTCTGCAAGGACAACAATTAAGCCACCTCCACCATAACCGTAGTATTGTTTCTAATATCCCTTAATGATCTATCTTGGGCTTCTAGTACACCACAGTGTGCCATCGTGCATTCATCCCAGATAATAAGTTTAGTTCGGAGAAGAATTTCCGCCGCTGGTGGTCGTTTTGAAATATTTCACATCTGGGCATCGCTGAAGTGTGTTTCCTTGAGCACAAATAGAGGCAGTTTCCTTTGCGGCCCTTGTTTTTGAAGATAAATGAGAATGTCTTCGTTTTTGTGGCATGGCTGAAAAGAGCGAACGATTGAGCAACGTATAAAATGGAAGACATAGCAATCTGAAGTTGTGCATTGTATAATTTCATTTTTAGTAACGAATGAAGAGATGTGGAAAAATTCATGTCAATTAGTATAGCGTTATTATGAGAAGAAGCAGTAAACTGTGAATGATTTGGCTCTGTTCTGTGGTGATAAGTGTAATGCATTCTGTTAGCTGATATATAGTGGAATGGATTACTGGTGTAATGGAAGTTATTGTCTGTCCAGAAGTGAAGTGGGGAGGATACAGTTTGTATGAAAGTGATTTATGTTCTTAAGAAGGATCAAAACTGTGTACTGTTTTATTGAATAAAAAGGGGTTAATATGATTCTGGCCAGGAATCTTGTTTTCAAAATCATAATTTCCCTGCTTCCTGCCGAAATTTCCTAATTTTTAACTGTTTTTTGAATTTTGTTTTTTATGCTTGTGAAAAAATACAGAGATTACAAATGTGGGAAATATTTTTGAAAATTTAATTTTTCGCAAAGAAATACTGAATACCCCTTCCCCACTTCGGCCACCCATCAGCTATCTGTTTTCGGGCGAAATGCAAATCTTGGTTTTGGAAACTTCTTGTCGATGGTCTATACGTGTTCTCTTTCTCTTGTATTTCTCTGACCATATTAGAGTCCAGAGGGCAATTGATTTCCACAATGGAGCTTATTTTGCCTTGTTGTGCCTCACAATATGTAGCCAGTTGTATTTTGATCTGGTTGCTGTTTTAATTTTTTGAGTATGTATGTATGCATGTAAAATATGTTATTTCTTTTCTAACAGCAAGCACAATACAGTTTTTGTTTTCTTGAACAGTGCCAGTTCATTTATATAAATGTATAATTTTAATTACACCTCCACCATTAATGATAGGATCCTATCTCCTCTGTTTCTCTTTTACTCTCTCTCTCTCTCTCTCTCTCTCTCTTTCTCTCTATCTCTCTTTCTCTCTATCTCTCTCTCTCTCTATCTCTCTCTCTCTCTCTCTCTCTCTGCCATTTGTTTTCTATCTATTTCCTTTTGACGCACTTATAAAAAAGTCTTGCCATCTGTCCAACTCCACACATTTGATCATTGTAACATCATCATCATCATCATCATCGTTTAATGTCTGCTTTCCATGCTAGCATGGGTTGGACGATTTGACTGAGGACTGGTGAAACCGGATGGCAACACCAGGCTCCAGTCTGATTTGGCAGAGTTTCTACAGCTGGATGCCCTTCCTAACGCCAACCACTCAGAGAGTGTAGTGGGTGCTTTTACGTGTCACCCGCACGAAAACGGCCACGCTCGAAATGGTGTCTTTTATGTGCCACCCGCACAAGCCAGTCCAGGGGCACTGGCAACGATCTCGCTCGAAAATCCTACAGGAGCCAGTCAGGCTGTACTGGCAACGGCCACGCTCAAAATGGTGCATCTCATGTGCCACCCGCACAAGAACCAGTCCAGGGGCACTGGCAACGATCTTACTTGGCTTGCCGGGTCTTCTCACGCACAGCCCATTTCCAAAGGTCTCGGTCCGTAGTCATTGCCTCGGTGAGGCCCAATGTACGAAGGTCTTGCCTCACCACCTCAGCCCAGGTCTTCCTGGGCCTACCTCTTCCACGGGTTCCCTCAACTGTTAGGGTGTGGCACTTTTTCACGCAGCTATCCTCCTCCATTCTCACCACATGTCCATACCAGCGCAATCGTCTCTCTTGCACGCCACAACTGATGCTTCTAATGTTCAGCTTTTCTCTCAAGATACTTACACTCTGACGGGTATTCACATTGACATTACACATCCAACGGAGCATACTGGCTTCATTCCTTGCGAGCTTACGTATGTCCTCAGCAGTTACAGCCCATGTTTCACTGCCATGTAGCATGGTTGTTCGTACGCATGCGTCATACAGTCTGCCTTTTACTCTGAGTGAGAGTCCCTTTGTCGCCAGCAGGGGTAAGAGCTCTCTAAACTTTGCCCAGGCTATTCTTATTCTAGCAGCTACACTTTCAGCGCACCCACCCCCACTACTAACTTGGTCGCCCAGATAGCGGAAGCTATCGACTACCTCTAGTTTTTCACCCTGGAATGAGATAGAAGTTGTTTCCTGTTTGTTTGCAGTCTTTATTGCACCTGAACATCTGCCACAAACAAAAACTAACTTGCTAGTTAACCTGCCTTTGATGTTGCTGCACCTCTTATGTGTCCATAGCTTGCACCGGGTACATCTTATGGAGTTACTACCTACTCCTTTTCTACATACTGAGCAGGGTCATCTACCTGAAGGGGTTTGTGTTTTATCTACCTTCCTACTTATTAGGATTTTGGTTTTAGCTAGGTTGACTCTAAGGCCCTTCAATTCTAGACCTTGCTTCCACACCTGAAACTTCTCCTCTAGTTCTGATAGTGACTCCGCAATTAGGTCAAGGTCATCAGCATAGAGGAGCTCCCAGGGGCAACCTGTCTTGAACTCCTCTGTGATTGCCTGGAGGACTATGGTAAATAATAGGGGGCTGAGGACGGAACCTTGGTGGACCCCTACCTCTACCCGGAATTCATTGCTGTACTCATTTCCAACCCTCACCTTACTGGCAGCATCTCTGTACATGGCTCGCACAGCTCTCACTAACCATTCTTCTATCCCAAGTTTCCTCATTGACCACCAGATAAGGGATCGGGGGACCCTGTCAAAGGCTTTCTCCATGTCAACGAAAGCCAGGTACAGAGGTTTATCCTTAGCTAGGTATTTCTCCTGCAACTGTCTCACTAGAAATAAGGCATCAGTAGTGCTTTTACCTGGCACGAACCCAAACTGCATCTCATCTAAATTGATTCGCTCCCTAATTAGTTGGGCTATGACCCTCTCTGTAACTTTCATAACCTGATCTAACAGCTTGATGCCTCTGTAATTATTTGTATCTAAAGCGTCCCCTTTACCTTTGTAGCAGTTGACTATGATGCTGCTACACCAGTCATAGGGTATGACTCCTTCGTGTATCACCTGGTTCGTAATACGGGTGACTAGGCTATAGCCAACACTGCCAGATATTTTGAGCATCTCTGCAGTGATTCCTGATGGGCCGGGGGCTTTCCCGGTCTTCATACTCTTAATTGCTTTATCTACCCTGGTACTATCAACTCGGATAGCTGGTCCCTCTATTGGGTCGACATAAGGCAGGCTCTCTTTCTCCCATTCATTCTCTTTATTCATATTATTCTGTTGTGTCTGGAGAGTCATTTTGTTTTTGTGCCTTATAATTTAACACACTCACCAGTAAAATTTCCACTTATTTTTATTTTCCTAAAATTTTTGTTGCATCTTGCAACCTTTCCAATAGTCTTGACTCTGCCCATTATTTACACTGCATTCCTTTTTGTTTGTGCGCATGTGTGTGGGTCAGTGTGTGTGTGTGTGTGTGTGTGTGTGTGCCTATGCATGCATGCATGTTTGTATGTATGCATATGTGTGTATGAATATATGTGTGTGTATGCATATGTATATATGTATGTATGTGTGTGCATCTGTATGTATGTATGTATGACATTTGTGTACCCCCCATCCCCATACACACTTATTTCTTTCCTCAATTTACTTACATTCCCATGTTTTCCACATCTACACCTCACAGATATCTGAGGTTTCTTGGCAGGATGTTAAACAGTTATCCTGCTATGAAACCCAAGCTGTTGCAATACTGGGTCTTTATCTGAGATGAAGACAATAACTTTGGTATTATGCAATACTGTCTAGTTCAGTGGTTAGTATAGTTTTTAATTCCAAAGTAGGAAGCTAAACCTTCCAGGCTGTTTCATATGCATATCACTGCCTTCCAAGATCTTTCAGATGTATATCACATACATATATCTTTCTTGCCGTCTCTCCAAGGAGTAGAGCTTTAGTTCTTGTAGCCTCTCCCAGTAGCTCATCTGTTTCACTGAGTCAATGTTCTTTGTGTAGTGGCAGTGGATTGCCACCAGTTTGACACTCTGTGGCATCCACATTTGGGAGTAGTAATCCAAACAACTGAAGACAATTGTCCTACATTGGAATAGCAAGGTATCCTTATTTCTAATTCTGAATGATCTAAAGATCCATCCAGCTGCTCACTTGCACAGTGTTGCCATCATGGTAATATGCACATGGAATGTTGCATCATTACTGATTCTGATTCCCAGGTCACACACTGATTCTAACCCTGGGATTGTCCTGCACCCTGGTACTATGTATTCTAATTGTAGTTTGTTTGTGGGCCAATAGCAGAGTACTTGAAACTTATCGGCATTGGACTGCATGTTATTTTCATTTGATCATTTGTATATTGCATGCAGGTCATTTTGCGGTTTTACTATGTCATCAGGGTCCTTGACCGCCTAAAATACTTTTGTATCATCAACATAGCTGATGAGAGTGGCTGACTGTACGACTGAGGGCATGTCTGAGAGAGCCACTACAAACAGTAGTGGTCTCAGTACAGTTCCCCGAGGGACTCCACTGCAGTTTGATGTTGCCCTAGAGAGAGCACTATTGGCTGCAACTATTTTGATTTCTGTCCTTTAAAAAGTCAAACAACGATTCTCCTAGTTTTCCAGTAAAACCAAGGTCAATTAGTTTGCGACATATTATCCCATGTGATATAGCTTGGCAAAGTTGAGATATATCACATCCACATTTCAGTGGTTGAGCTGCTACTTCAGAGCTCAATCATAATGTTGAAGCAGTTGTGTGAAGCAGCTCCTCCACATGAAGACAGGAAGGGGAACAAAAAGCAGGTGTATTAGTTTGATGCTGAGGAATAGTGGAAAAGTCTTTGACATTTTCAACAGAAAGAGAGGAAAGGAAAAAGAACAGAAAGAGAAAACAATGTGCAGGGATAAACGATTTATATATATATATATATATATATATAACAGCTGCATCCTCGTTACATGAGAAAAGCCATTGCCAAGAAGACTTACTGAAATGATCCATGATTGATGCCATGTGATGCCCTTATAAGACTTTTAAGCTCAGTCAAGTTTATTACATGCGAGACAACTCTGCTGGCTGGCAGGAGAAACAGGTGCTACCATATGCACTCTTTTAACATGTCCTTTTAGACCTCCAACCACATGACAAATGAAAGACTAGATTTGGAATATACGAGAATGTGTTGTTAATCATGACAATTGTTTCAACGCATCTAGCATCGATGTGTGTGTGTGTGTGTGTGTGTGTGTGTCTATATAATATATATTCTTTTATTTGTTTCAGTCATTTGACTGTGTCTATGATAGTTAATAAATTGTATGGTATACACCTGGTAGTTTACCACTTTCTCAGTTTGTTAGATATTTGATTAATAAGAAAGGTGAAAGATACGAGAAAGTTTACTGATCACTACAATTGTTTCAACTCATGTAGCATCAATCCCTCAAGGGTGGGATACTGTACAACTGATTCAGGTGTATCTTTCGGTGTAGATGAGTCTCCTCAGTCCGTGTTCAAGAGGGATCACGTTAAAATAAACTCTGTTTCACACAACTTATTATTGCATGTTCACTTCTTGGGCTTCAATGACAGAAATGGCAAAATGACAGATACTGTGTCAGGTCTTATAGAAGACTAATGGCAAAGAGCAGATACGAAAAGACATAAATATATCATAAAGCATAAAAAAGTATTACATATAACTGTTAGTAGATATGGATACACAAACGCACTCACACATGGTCAGGCACACGTCTATACTCTTATACAAATGTACACACATGTACAAATGCGTACACACGCATAGTCTGGCACACATACACATGCTAACACACAATAGGTGTTATTAAAGTCAGTGCTGATTAATGGCCAGAGTGACGATACCACTTGGGTATGGCTCACATATCTTTATGGCTCTTGTACACTCATAAGTACCAACACAAGGACAGACATATATTCATACGTACTCACACATATTCACAAGGTCCCGCGTATATATCTATATGTTCACACAGACACATTTACATACGTCTACAGATGAATCTTCATAAGTTTATACATAAACACATACACTTGAACATATTTCTGTACATAGATACTTCCACATCTATATAACTGCATAAGAATAGACATATACACTTATACAATTGTGCATAGATACACAGCCATGTAAATACACATAGATAAAGCGAACACACAGACATAAGAATATTATGTATCTGAAGACCTGGCAAGTAATGTTATACAATATAATAATGAAACAACGAAATGACATAAGTCAACATCACACCAACCATTCCATGTACATAGTGCAGTCTCTGATCATATATTCCATTCATGAATATTGGTAGGATCTGCAGTCCATAATTGCATGTATGTGCAGCCCATGATGGTACGTAAAGTAGATGGGTAGTTTTTTTTTAATTTCTTTGAGATGTCAGCTGTAATTTGAATTCTAGTGAGACAGTTGCAGGAGAAATACCTAGCTAAGGATAAACCTCTGTACCTGGCTTTCGTTGACATGGAGAAAGCCTTTGACAGGGTCCCCCGATCCCTTATCTGGTGGTCAATGAGGAAACTTGGGATAGAAGAATGGTTAGTGAGAGCTGTGCGAGCCATGTACAGAGATGCTGCCAGTAAGGTGAGGGTTGGAAATGAGTACAGCAATGAATTCCGGGTAGAGGTAGGGGTCCACCAAGGTTCCGTCCTCAGCCCCCTATTATTTACCATAGTCCTCCAGGCAATCACAGAGGAGTTCAAGACAGGTTGCCCCTGGGAGCTCCTCTATGCTGATGACCTTGCCCTAATTGCGGAGTCACTATCAGAACTAGAGGAGAAGTTTCAGGTGTGGAAGCAAGGTCTAGAATTGAAAGGCCTTAGAGTCAACCTAGCTAAAACCAAAATCCTAATAAGTAGGAAGGTAGATAAAACACAAACCCCTTCAGGTAGATGGCCCTGCTCAGTATGTAGAAAAGGAGTAGGTAGTGACTCTATAAGATGTACCCGGTGCAAGCTATGGACACATAAGAGGTGCAGCAACATCAAAGGCAGGTTAACTAGCAAGTTAGTTTTTGTTTGTGGCAGATGTTCAGGTGCAATAAAGGCTGTAAACAAACAGGAAACAACTTCTATCTCATTCCAGGGTGAAAAACTAGAGGTAGTCGATAGCTTCTGCTATCTGGGCGACCAAGTTAGTAGTGGGGGTGGGTGCGCTGAAAGTGTAGCTGCTAGAATAAGAATAGCCTGGGCAAAGTTTAGAGAGCTCTTACCCCTGCTGGCGACAAAGGGACTCTCACTCAGAGTAAAAGGCAGACTGTATGACGCATGCGTACGAACAGCCATGCTACATGGCAGTGAAACATGGGCTGTAACTGCTGAGGACATACGTAAGCTCGCAAGGAATGAAGCCAGTATGCTCCGATGGATGTGTAATGTCAATGTGAATACCCGTCAGAGTGTAAGTATCTTGAGAGAAAAGCTGAACATTAGAAGCATCAGTTGTGGTGTGCAAGAGAGACAATTGCGCTGGTATGGACATGTGGTGAGAATGGATGAGGATAGCTGCGTGAAAAAGTGCCACACCCTAACAGTTGAGGGAACCCGTGGAAGAGGTAGGCCCAGGAAGACCTGGGCTGAGGTGGTGAGGCAAGACCTTCGTACATTGGGCCTCACCGAGGTGATGACTACTGACCGAGACCTTTGGAAATGTGCGGTGCGTGAGAAGACTCGGCAAGCCAAGTAAGATCGTTGCCAGTGCCCCTGGACTGGTTCTTGTGCGGGTGGCACATGGGATGCACCATTTTGAGCGTGGCCGTTTTCGTGCGGGTGACACGTAAAAGCACCCACTACACTCTCTGAGTGGTTGGCGTTAGGAAGGGCATCCAGCTGTAGAAACTCTGCCAAATTAGACTGGAGCCTGGTGTTGCCATCCGGTTTCACCAGTCCTCAGTCAAATCGTCCAACCCATGCTAGCATGGAAAGCAGACATTAAACGATGATGATGATGATGATGATGTTACAATGATCAAATGTGTGGAGTTGGACAGATGGCAAGACTTTTTTATAAGTGCGTCAAAAGGAAATAGATAGAAAACAAATGGCAGAGAGAGAGAGAGAGAGAGAGAGATAGAGAGAGAGAGAGATAGAGAGAAAGAGAGATAGAGAGAAAGAGAGAGAGAGAGAGAGAGAGAGAGAGAGTTAAAGAGAAACAGAGGAGATAGGATCCTATCATTAATGGTGGAGGTGTAATTAAAATTATACATTTATATAAATGAACTGGCACTGTTCAAGAAAACAAAAACTGTATTGTGCTTGCTGTTAGAAAAGAAATAACATATTTTACATGCATACATACATACTCAAAAAATTAAAACAGCAACCAGATCAAAATACAACTGGCTACATATTGTGAGGCACAACAAGGCAAAATAAGCTCCATTGTGGAAATCAATTGCCCTCTGGACTCTAATATGGTCAGAGAAATACAAGAGAAAGAGAACACGTATAGACCATCGACAAGAAGTTTCCAAAACCAAGATTCAGTTGCATCTTGACATTTATTTTTGGTGCAGCAGAATACAATGCCAATACAACAAAAGCAAAATATGCCTGAACTTAGGTACTCGTGTAGATAATGCATCTCTTTGATTAAAAAAACAAAGGATCATAAGATCTTCTAAAGATCTAAAGGTAGATGAACAAAATAAGATGCTTTCTTTTACGACTTTACTACAAAGCAGGTGGTTGGGTTTGCATGCGTGCATATATACATGCATTATTTCAAAATTGTACTTGCTTGGAGATTGCTTTAACATGAGTAAATGTGTACATGTAGGAATGTGTTTGTACTGATAAAAAAGTACATTAATGAATCTATATGAAAAAACATAAGAGAAAGCGTACATCTATAAATGTGTATTTATGATAATGTAAATGTGTATGGATGCTGGCGTCTAGTAAAAATGAGGATTTAAGAGTACATCATAAATGCCTGCAAGTAAATATGTATACGCAGAAATATACGGGTGTAAAATGCCCATGAATGTATGTGTATGTGTGGAAGTATACATGTACAAATCACATGTTTAAAGCTATACATGTTAGAGATTAAGATAATCCACATTCATTACACAAGTTGTAAGTGTGTACCCTTACATCTCGTTATTTTAGGTTCGTTACAAATATTGTAACATGATGATAATGCTGTAACCAAGAATTTTAATCCATTCAGATACGCATAGTTGATACGTTTCTCCAAATAATGAAAATAAAATAAGACATGTACCCATTTGAAAACCACCCACAAATCTGAACGTAAACGATATCTATAAAACATTTCTTCACAATATTTCATTTCATTGAAGGTGTCCTTGCATTTAGAAGTTGTTGACACAGAAAATTGACATTCAAGATACTGTCTGAGAGGTATGTCTGTTGTGTGCTTCTTTCTCTTGAACATAGAGAGAGAAAGAGAAGGAGAGGGAGGGAGAGAGAGAGAGAGAGAGGGAGAGAGAGAGAGAAGGAGAGGGAGGGAGAGAGAGAATAAATTTTGTCAGATTCTGCAAGATGTGTGTGTGTGTGTATACATATAAATTTACATGTTTATGTGTATGTGTGAGAGAAAACTGCCAAAAACAAATTTTATATATAACACATATTCTCTCTCTCTCTCTCTCTCTCTCTCTCTCTCTCTCTCTCTCACTAGCATATAACGCACACATACATACATATATTCAAGCACTACTTATACAAATGTACATATAACTGTGTATATGTAAATAATGTGCATGTATGCATACACACACACAAATACATGCATATCACACACACACACATGCAATATATATCACACACACACACATACATGCATATCACACACACACAAATAAAACCCTAGAACCATATCTTTTGTGCCTATGCTCCTGTACCTAATCTGCTGCCCTTGATGTATCTTCTCCCCCCCCCCATCTTCCTAACATCCTACTTCCATCAATATTCTGACTATGACACTATTCACTCAGCTATTATATCAGAGTAGGACTGAACATATCTTATCCCTTTCTTTCACTCATTAGAGCACTTTGTTTCTCACTTCCATCCCATAGAATCTTAATTTCCACTAAATGCCCCTGTCACCTCCAATCTTCTCCTTTACACTCTCTCTCATTCTGCTAATGGTATATCCCCCACCACTTATGTTCATCACCCACTATTTCCACCCCTGTGTATCACTGACTTTGTTCCTCAGACTCTGTAGCTCTGCAAAGCTACCAACACTGTAAACCATCTGAGCTGCCATCCATCACTTTCCTTCCCCAATCCTCTTTCCTCCATCTTTCTTCCTCTAAACTGATATTTACCATTGACCACATCTCTGTCCACTAAATTCACCTCTATCTCTATCTCTATTCACCAGCTACTTTCCTTTCATACTCTTATATTTTTACCAAACCATTTACCTCTAATCCTCTGGATCACATCTCTTAGGCTCACCTTCTTATGACTTAAAGGTATGCCCTGATTCCTCCTCACCATCTCTCCTTTTCCAGCTGGAGTAACCATGTACCTCTTGTACTGCAAGACACCGTTTTCCTGCCTCTCGTCATCAAGCATAAAGCCGCCTTCCTCAATATTACACCTCTACATGCATTAAGGAACCTTGTCATGCAAATTACTAGAGCCAGTGTTATGAAAAATGAACCTAGTGCAGTTTGTTGTTAGGAAGGAAACGTAGTTGAAGAACCCCTGCCAAAGCAGACATTGGAGCTTTCCACAGTCTTCTAGCTTGTTGGTTCCTGCTAAACCAACCATCCCAATCCTGTATGGAAAATGAACATTAAACAATGATAATCTCTCATGCACATTATCATCTACAACTTATCTAACACAGTTTCAATGAAAATAAATCAGAACTTCAACCATTCATGAACTTTGATTTGAGTTTCAAACCATTTCAAAGACAAACTAAGTTGGCTCATGATTTAAAAGAAATCTTATACTCAGGAAATGTTCTTAACCTCCTTGGGACTCCTGGGCTGATTGATCAACCCAATAAAATAAACATTTTGATATGTAATAACTTCTCAGAGGTTGTCTTTCAGTAGATGTAATGTAAAACTATATAATATATTGTTACGAATGCCCGCATGCAAAGCACCTCGACGAAGAGAAAACTCGCGCGCACGCGAACGTCGACGCTCAGTGAGTCGGGATGTTCACCACAACCAAGCCCAGCCGGAGCACATAACGAAGACAACAGGCAAAAGGAGGAAGAAATAACACGGAGATGATACGTTGCATAGTGGAACTAATTTTTTTCTTTTTACATCAAAACATTACATCATCAATACATTGCATAACAATAATTCATTAACATATAACAATAAAGTTCTAAGCACATGTAACAATACAAAGGTTTTCAATCATTACATAATCACAGTTTACAATCGAGAGTTCATATATCAAGTCGAATTAAAAGTTCTTTCACTTCGTTGTTTTTTTTTTCCATTAACAACATGTCCCATCAAAGTTCTTTTCTTTTCTTTTCCACCCGTTAACATCACAGTTAACGAAGTTCTTTTCTTCTTTCAAAACATGTAACAACAAGTACATTTTTAAAGAATATTTAAACAAACCTTCACCGCACGAATTTCCTTTTTTTTTTAAAACTCCTACTATAATCACAAGAAGTGACCAACTGACTACTACAATCTCTTGGCTGCCACACAGTTCCATCTCTCTGTCCCTCTCTCTCATTGCTTCAGTCCCTATCGACTGACTGGTACTTTCTCAGCCTCTGTCTGTCAGACTCTCTGTTCATCTTGGTTGGCTGCTAGCCTTCACACCGGCTCGCGTTCTTCATCCAACTCCCTGGCCAACTGCTCTGGCCAACCGCCTCGCGTTCTTCATCCAACTCCCTGGCCAACTGCTCTGGCCAACCACCTCGCGCCAACTCCTCTCGCCAACTGCTTGTCCAACCGCTCGCACCAACTCGACCCGTATTTATGAGAGATACCGTACCCAGCAGTCCTACGTTACCCCGCTCCAGAGCTGGGTCAGTTCAGTACAATTCCTCACTTGCTTTTCTGAACTTTTCGTGACCGGAAAGAGTCATTGATTACACCTACGCTAAAAATAGCTGTGCTTGTTGACAGGACAGAAGAATACCATTGTCCTCAACAACCAGAATACGGTTTCAAACCCAGCTCGGGAGATAGGGATATAACATTAATTTGTTTTTCGGTGGTCGCATCAATATAATATACAGATGAAAGAACTTTAGACATTTTATCCTTTATATTCTACATGCATGCAACAATTTCAAGCTCAAAAGGAAAAAAACACTTTGGTTTTTTTTTTTTGGCAACACATTCCAAAACACTGAGAGTCTCAAAAGGGTTAATAATGAAGAAATTGATTACCATTTCATGTTCCAGGAATTTCTCTTCATGAAGAAAGATCTGATGAATAACAAAATTGCTACTCAGTGCTAACTTATCCCAACAAGGAGTGCTTTACTGCTGAAGCACATGTAAAACTTAATGGAGTACCAAAAATGTTAATTATTCTCACTGTTTATCATCTAAATTCTAATCGGTTTAAATATACTTCAACCAATAACCAACTTATTGATGCTATGCACTTCTACTTAGTTGGCATTTTGCTAGTCATAAGAAATAAAGGTATTTTAGGGTGATTTGCAGAGCCATTATATTTACCTCATTAGATACACTTCAAGCTGGTGGACCAAAGTAGTGAAGAAATATTCCAATTCCGAATATGTATTTTTGTTGGGGGAGGACACTGGTGGTGCTTAGTCTATAAATTAGGAAGACATGCAGCCACACACACATAGAAATTCACATTTGTATGAATGTATGCTAGTGCATTACAGTGTGTGTGTGTGTGTGTGTGTGTTGGTAGGGCCTGAATTCTCATTTTATTTTGTAAGTGTTATCTCTCTATTCTATAAGCCAAGAAGCAATGTGGATGCAAGCATATGCAGAGACATTCATATTTATTAGTACGGATATTGTGAATGTGGAACCTAACATAGTTTATATCCAGAGTATTTCTCATTTAAGTTATTAGCTGTAAAGAGATGGATATTTCTGAATGGTTAACAACTATTATACAGCACTCACACTTATTCATAGAATTCCATCTCCAGTACTGTCTGGTGTGCCTACTTTTCTGAACCCTGCAAACCAGTCTTGGACAATCTCATTCCCTTAACTCCTTCAAACCCAAACTAAAACAGTAGGCATGATTCAGGCAACATTTGTTAGAAAATACTCTTAAGCTTTTGTGTTTAGAACAATCTTTCTTGTGGATAGAAAAAGGTCCAGCCCTTCCTTTAAAATGTCTAACAAGAGTAACAGTCTCTGGTTGTAAGAAACCTGGCCAATAATAATAACAAACATAACAAAAGATTGTATTTTCTTTTGATGACCAAAGAAGAATGATAGGGGCAAGACAAAAGATAGATGGTGAAAGAAAAAGATTGTTGAGTGATGAGATAAGACAATGGTGAGTGATGAGACAAACTATAGCTGATAATGTGGAGAGAAGAAGTATGGCGGCATGTGGTATGATGAACTAAAGGATGATGATGATAGGTGGCATGGAAAGATGACACCTGATATGTGGTGGGGAAAAACAAAGGACTGTGACAATAGGTGAAGCAATGTGAGGAATGGTGGGTGATTACACAGTGGACCATATTAGTAGTCTACTTGTTTAAGAGGGAAGTAACTTTGGATAAGAGTACAGATTAGAGGAAACACTTCAGTCCTGCTCATAATGGAGCAACTTCTCTACTGCAGATGGCACAATGAAATACACCCGTTATAATCTATAAAAGAAAAAAAAAAAAAGCTACCGATTGGAAGAGCACCAAGTCATAACAAAAAAATGTCAAAAATGGAATGTAAGCATGAGACATGTGTTCTACTAGCTGCAGCACATGCTAACCATGAAGAAATTCAAACAAGAATGAATATGAAGCTATGACAAACTGTTGAACCTATGACAGCTTAAAAGCAAAAAAAAAAAAAAAAAAAAAAAAAGCATGTGATGATGATGATGATGATGATGATGATAGGAGTAATGGTAGTGGTGGTGGTTGTGGTGGTGGTGGTGATAATGATGGTGCTAATCCCTCCTACCCACATCAGATTAGCTACTTTCTCAACACACTTATGTTAATTACCTTAGCTTCCATATGAGTTAAAATTCCATGCTGCAACAGATAATAGTTAATTTGTTCTACTCTAAATGTTCAACCTCTGCACTCACCATATTTCATTGTCATATGGCCTAGATATTTAACATGTCTAATATCACTTGCCACTCACATGTTGAGAAATGTTTTGTTACTAAATAAAAGTTAGTTTTCCACTCCTTTAATTCCCTAGCCATTCACTCCACCCTATAATATGATCCAAATCCAGTATTCTTATCAGGTGTCCTTAAATTTCTTTGCAGTAAGCTTACCCAAGCTACCATTAAGTTCTTAATGGTAGAGTCTTACTGGAAAGATCATTTTTATGATACCATGCCTTTCTAATATTAATATTTATGCATTGGCCATGATAAACTTGTGGATTTTTATTTATTTATTTTTTTATTTTTTTACATAAATAGCAACTACGACAGATATCTTAACCCTTTAGCATTCAGAATACTCTGACAAGTGTAATGTTCATTTGTTTTCAATTAACCATGTTTATCTTGTAACTGAGATGTTGATGATGTGATTGTTTATTTTAGAATGATATTGTAGAGTAGGAGCAAGAGGCGTAGTCTGGCCAGTTTGAAAATAAAACAGACAGAACATTTGGGCCAGATATGGTCAATTTAAATGCAAATGAGTTAACAGTAATGCATTTAAAAAAAAAAGATGAGATTAAAAGGGGATCATAACAGCACTAGTAAATATTAACTTATAGTGTGAGCAGGTCAACATATGCACAACATATAGTATCCAGTATAAATATCACTAGTTTTATAATGTAGGTAGTACAATATATATATACCACCAGTTACATGGTGTCCAGTACAATATATACATTACCATATATACATTACCATATATATATATATATATATATATATATATATATATATATATATATATATATATATATATATATATATATATATATATATATATATATATATATATATATATATATATATATATATATATTTTACAATATACATATTAGGGTGGCGAGCTGGCAGAATCATTAGCATACCACGCAAAATTCTTAGTGGTATTTTGTCTGCCGTTATGTTCTGAGTTCAAATTCTGCCGACGCCAACTTTACCTTTCATCCTTTTGGGGTTGATTAAGTAAGTACCAGTTACGCACTGGCGTCGATGTAATCAACTTAATCCTTTTGACTGTCCTTGCTTGCCCCTCTATATTTAGCCTCCTGTGGGCAATAAAGAAATCAATATATACATTACCAGCTGCATAGTGACAAAGATATAATATATACTACACTATTTATATAGTATCTAGTGTTGGAGGTATACACCCTAGCTGATATAGAGAATGAATCACAAGTTTCTATCCATGAAATGTAATTTTTAAAAATTATATTTTGTCACAGTTTAGCTTTTATATAATATCACTACTATCTCCACTATTTTATAAATTTATAGTGATTTATATATTGTAGAAAACATCACCAATAGTAGATGGGGAAAATATTCAGTGCCCTAAAAATGGCACAACACATCAAGCATACAAGTCCAAATAATGTGGAAACAAAAATAAATTGGGACTCTTCTTGCAATTCCACCTTTAGTGAATCTTTCAAATGATTTAATGCTATTGACTCAAATGAAAACCTTTGTTGATTTGAAAGGTTAAATAACTTGAGGGAAACACAGCCTTCTGGAACTCTCCAGCTTTTTAAATTCAAAATCAGAGAAAGAGGTGATACCAACATTAGAATTTCAAGAAAAACTAGCAAACATCTTTTTATCTACTATACATCAACCCTCCAAATCAGTAGAGGCATTAAAAAAAAAAACAACCATATGGTTCCCGGTTCTGTCTCACAGCATAACACCATGGGCAAGTATCTTCTACTATAGCCTTGAGTTAACCAAAGTGGACTTGGTAGATGGAAACTGAAAGAAGCTCATCTTATATATTCATACATATATATATATATATATATATATATATATATACATACAAATACACACACACACCTGTGTGTAAGTCAGTGTTTGTGCCCTATGACTGCATGAAAACTAGTGTTGGTGTCATTACATCCCTGTAACATAGCGGTTCAGCAAAAGTGATCAACAAAATATATACTAAGCCTAAAATAACTAAGTACTAGGGTCTATTTGTTTGACCAAAATTCTTAAATGCGGTGCCCCAGCACAGCTGTAGTGAAATGACAGAAACAAAAAAGAAAAAAAAAGACAGAAAGATAAAACTGAAAGGACTTTTGAATCCCTCTGTATACATTCAGTGGTAGAATATATACATGGCCAGTTTAAGCGTAGTTAGCTCAGTGGTACCTGTGTACAGACACATTCAGTGTATTAGCCTTGTTATAAATCCATTGACTACTTCTAAAATGTGAACATGCTAGGGCACTGTCTCAAAAGTCTTTGTCAAACAAATTGCCCCTAGAAAGTTACAGGGATGTAAACAAACTAGCAGTGGTTACAAGTGATGACAGGAGACAAATGCAAAAACACACACAACAGGTTTCTTTCAGTTTCCATCTACCAAATCCACTCACAAGGCTTTGGTCGGCCTGGGGCTATAACAGAAGACACTTGTCCAAGGTGCCATGCAGTGGGACTGAACCTGAAATCATATTGGCTGCAAAGCAAACTTCTCTCCGCACAGCCATAACTGCACCTATATGTCCAGTATGTGCTCGCTATTTGAGAGATATTTGGCTGCTATTTCTATTAAGTTCAGAGAGTATATAGCAGCTCTTTTATTGGTTTACCATTGCAACAGTCGACTGTTGTGCTGTTGTGAGTAATTGAGAACTTCTAAAACAGTCTGATAAACAATCAGATTTATAGACTTTTAGAAATTACTTTCCAGAAAACAAACCCTTAATTAGTTCAATTAATTTAATTACTGCCTCTGGCAGTTGTCCCACATTTAACTAAGTAGCATGACAGTAACTGGTAGAAATCAACCGAATAAGTCTAAAAAGTAGTAGTAGTGTTGGTGGTGTAGTTGAATCTGAGAATATTGGATCTCAAGTTTGGAGGAAATGATTCAAGACCAAGGAAAATGGTGGCTTGGTGTGCAGTAGTCCTGTCTAACTCATGCAACTGCAGAGATACTAATTAAAATTGATGATAATGACTATGATGATGATGATGAAGAGAAGGTAGTAACGATTTGTGGGAGTTGGGGGCAGAAGAAGACTGAAAAACACAAGGCTAATGTGCTGGTGTCAGATCTCAGGATAATATTCTAAGTACCAAATCAACACAGAAAGGAAACAAGCCTTCTAATGAGCTAATACGTAAATTTTAAGAAGGAATACAATCTGGTACATATTTATATACAGTAGTAGATACTATATTCATGTATAATATGCATGTTTTCACGATTTTTAAACCTAAATATTAGATATGCATATTAGTTATGAGAATTATATGTGACTCTTTTTTCTGTTAATGATGTCAGCATATACAGGATGTTATGACCAGAAGTAAGTTAGATTTATTGTCCAGACTAACTGATGTACAATGAAGAGTTAATACTCCTGTATTAATGTTACATTTTTCATTGATAACGATAACATATTAAATGACACAACTGGGAGACACATGTGCCATAGAACTATTATCATTAACGTTCAAGATGGAAAGCCAGATTGTAATACTTTGTACTAAAAATATCATATTTAACTCCTTGTGCGACATGAATCTGCCTAACAGCAGGCGTATCAGTTAGTTCTAGACAGTCTAAAACTGTCCAGCTTCCCAAATCAAAACACACTTGATAGCATACATTTTTAATGAAATAATGAATTTTTTTTAACCAATTAACATTCAGAATATTCTGTCAAATGTAATGATTATATATTTACATTGTTATGAATCAATCATCCATTATCTCATAGCTTCAAAATTTCAATGATGTGATTATCTTTAGATTGACCTTGTAGAGTAGGTGTGAGAGGTCAGCTCTGGCCAGTTTCAACATGTAACATCTAGAATATTTTGGCCAGATATACTAAAGAGGTCATCCAAGTGAGAGACCTTAAATCTCTTCCTTCTATCATTTATTTATGTTCAGTAATGTTGGCTATTAAATTCAATGTATGTATTACTGAATTTTTGTTGATATATTTTCAGAATACTTTTTATTAATACTTTTGTGCCTGCCTGGATGTGTTGTTTGTAAGGATGTAGCCTAGTTTACTCATAAATTTCATAATGGGAAAGCTGCAAAAAAAGCTAGGGAAAAACATATCTGCACGTGTTAGATGTATGTTCATGCCTGTTACCTACTGCATTCAATTATTACTAAACATCACTTTATATCAGCTTTCCTGAGTGTCCCTTTAGTACATGCTACTGACAATTTGCAATGAGACAGAAATGCATCTGGCATACTCACTAGTCACTGCCACAATAATTTTTGTCTGCTTCCAATTATGTATTGTGTTTTTTTAAACACAGTACAAAGCATACAAATATTACATCTAGATGAATACAATAGTAAATCTATTTTCCACAATGAATTTACATTATGTATGATACATATATGTTTATTTTGATACTAGAAATATTATTATTTCTAAATCTCTCTAAAAGAGACTACAGCATATATAATGGATAATTTTACTTATATAATAAATTAATGATTACATGCACACATCATTCTTCACACACAATGATAATTTACATGAAAAATGTGAAGCCTTTTCCATAATAATGGTCATTTTCATGGCCATTATCTATAACAGTGGTTCTTAAGATTATTGAAAAGACTGAACGCTGCAAGCTTCATCAGTGCATTCACCAAACCCTTTGTAATTGGAAAAATACAATATTTCTTCAAAAAACAGGTATATATTTTATTAATGCACAAAATGGACCATGCATCAGCAACGCACACAAATCACTGTGTTCAAAGAACAAAACCAACAAAACATGGATTTCACACAAAAACATAACTCAATGAATATTTACTGCAAATAAATGTGACTTTTGCTGTTGCCTTTCAGTTACAAGTTCAGAATTGCACGGCTTTGGCAAGTGTCATTCTCATATTATTTTCACAACAAAGTCTGTTCCTTTTCTTAGTTTTCCTGTCTACCATCCTCATAAAGGATTGCTCACAAAGATTCATTGAGACAAATGGTGTGAGTATCTCAAGTGCTTTCTTAACAATAAGAGGATATGGTATGATTTGGTGACAGCATAATGTTGAGAGTGGTGTTGTTCTGAAGAGTTGCTGTTGAAGCTGGCTCTGCTGAAGTTCAATGAGTTCATCAAGGTATATATTGTTGACATCTGCTGTTGCAACGCTAAATATGAACAGCTGTCTCACCTATGCTGCATATGACTCTCTGGTGGGATGTATCCGTCGAGACTTTGCAAGCTCATCTAAGTACATGGCAATTGCTTGCTTCATCTCCCCAGGTAGAGAAAAGTCTCCAATTCCAGACACATCTTCAATCTTACTTACACAGTCGTCCAGCAGGAGAAAGTTTGTGAAGTTATCGTTCTGTGTTTGTCATTTCTATAAAGGAAGCCTTTTTTAAAACACCTTCAGGCTTTCTTCTACTTCAGTGATGTTAGCCCCACTGCCCTGCATCTGTCAATTGAGATGATTGAGAGCATCATAAATATTGGCCATGTATGCCAAAATGAGAATGAACTCAGAATTTTCAAAGCAATCTGCATGACAATGTTGGTACGCTCATAAAAACAGGATAAATTTCACATGCATGGCAAAAAAAAGATTCAGCTCCGATCCCCAGGATAACCACCGAATGTTAGAATGGTATTGAAGTATCTCGAATTCAGAGCTCATTTCATTACAAAGCTCTTTGAAGATACGGTGCTTCATAGCACTATTTCGCACATAGTGCGCACATTCAACTGCCAGTTTTGGAGGCAAGGTTTTTGTTATCAACACATGCCTCTGCAGAACACAGTGCATAACAATGATGTGTGGTGCATCAGATTTTACCAGTGCTCCATAACCAGTGTGTTGTCCCAGCAGGGCTGGAGCTCTGTCCGAACAATCTATTAAAAGCATGTTGTTTCTGAAGAAGTCATCCATGCGTTTCTTCACATTGGCTGCTTTGATTGTTGTTGTAAGAGGCTTACAAAATATAAAAAAAAACTTCCTTATCATGTCATCTTTCACATAGCACACAAATACAACAAGCAGGCTTAGGTTGGAAACGTCGGAGGCTGAATTTTACTGGGCTTGAAATGAGATCTTCAATGACTTGAGCCAAGATGTCATCACCCGTGTCGTATATTCTACTGTTGATAGAGGAACTTGAGATAACTGATCTTCAGCAGCTTTTCTCAGCATGATATCCACCATCTTTAATGCAGCTGGTTTTGAGTGTTTCATCAATGGTGTGTGGTTTGCCCTGCTTTGTGATCAGATATGCAACTAAGTATGATGTTGTGAGGATCAGTTTGTTGATGGATACAAAGCCAAGAACAGGCAGAGTAGCCTTTTCATTGAATCTGGCTCTCTTCACCATGAATTCAGTGAGCGTTGTGCTTTTGTATTTCCCATCTCCATGCAGCTTTAGGAAGTGTTCTCTTAGTTGCTAGACTAGAATTGCTCAACTTGGCATTGCAGATCATGCATTAACAATGCTGATTCCCAACATATTCCTTTATACATGTAAATCCATATTGTATGTTTTCACCCAGCCACTTTCTTTTTTTTTTTTTTGATTGACATAGTATGAAGGGTTTGAAAGATTAAAAGGATATCACAAATGACGTACAATCACAACAGCCACAATTCGACTACTGAGCACACCAAGTTTATTGCAGCACAGATATCAAAGCCAAGTGACGTAGCATGATGGCCATGCGGTGCAGCCACTGATGGCCATGCGGTGCATGACGTCACAAATAATATGAGTGGGCTGAACAGAGTGGACACACACACACACACACACATACACCTGGGCTGTGTTCAAAATACTTTTTAAAAATTATTTATTTATTTATTTATAAATTAATATTTTAAAATTAAATATTATATTATTATCATAATTTATCTTTTAATAAACTATTTTATCATTTTTTACTAAGCAACTAAATGTTTGTAATCTAACATGGCAAAGAAAAATTGTGTGTTGCCAAATTGTCAGCAGTCAATTTTTCAATGACCAACAAAAACAGCCCAACATTGCTAGTGTGAACCGGGCTATACTGAGTGTGTCTTGACCCCTCCGAACCCCTGAGACTGACTCAACAAACCCCTGGGGTTTGATTGAACTCAAGTTAAGAACTACTGATCTATAAACATTAGAATAAACAAGCCTTTCTTAAGGTATTTTTTACTCAATTATTATAGAATTGAGTGATTGATTGACTTGGAAAATTTTCAAGAGGATGTTTAGAATAATACATACTGTTATTATTGAAATGTGAATACTCACTGAAAACAGAAAAAAAGACATAAAAACAACAACTAAATATTCTTTTCTTGAAATATTTGTATTATTGTAATGAACTGTTACTTTGTATGTTTCTATCAATAGGACAAAAGTACCTGATAATGAAGTATTAAAATGGAAGTATAATAAAATTGTACTTCCACTACGTCTATTATATCCTTCAGTACTAGTTGACTTTTCACAAGCTGGCTTTACTTTAATAGTCTATACCTGTAAAGTCCAAAGGTCACTTTCAAATATTATTATTTTCTTGTTAGAAGATACACGGACATTTTCAGTGTATTTCATACAGTAATCGTAATAAATGTAAGGAAGCACATTTTTTTTTTTCATAGCTCATTATTAATAGTACACATTATACAAAAATATATAGTATATGCAAATAAATATGCCATATCTAAAAACCACTGCTGCTACTGTCATCAGCAATGGCAATGCTGGAAAAGGCATCATCATCATCATTTTAATGTCCATTTCTTCATGTAGGAAGATATCCTTGATGAGTCCTTAAGTCCAAATATATCACAAAGTAGAACACCAGTTTATCTTTAACTTTGTTTCAATCATTGGACTATGGCTGCCATGCAGGGGTATCATCTTAAAGGGGTCGGTCAAACAAATCGACTCCAATATTTAGTTTTTAAGTCTGATACATTTTGTATCTGTCTCTTTTACTGAACCCCCAAATCAAATTACAGGGATGTCAATAAACCAACACTAGTGTTCATGTGGTAGTTGTATAAACACACTGTGTATGTGTGTGTGTGTAATAGGCTTCCACTCACATGACATTGGTCAGTCCAGGGGCTATAACAGAAGACCCATGCATAGAGTACTGCACATAGTTGCAAAGCAAGGTTATTAACCACACATCCTTGCCTGGAACGCATTAATAAAATAACATATCTTGTTTGAGCAAGTGCTGACAAATTTCCTCTTTGAAGCTAAAATAGCCACACATACATTAAGATAAGTGAATGGCAGGTGATCTGTTGTGTAATTGATTACATGGCAAGCAATAGATGCATGGTTCACTTTCTGAAACATTCTGGGCTTAAAATATTATAATTATTATAATGAACTTTCAATCCATATATTGCTACTAATAAAAGGATTCCATAACGAAAGTGTCTGCATTTTGCATTATGTCTTCTATACACTTCCTTACCGGTTGACTTTTTCTCTCAGACTAACTTTACAGAACAATTTTATAGCTAACACCAGTAAAGTTCAAAGGTCGCATTCAAATTTTTGATTATTTTAGAGGAGGCATGAATTAGAAGTATGTCACTAATGTTTAGCCCACATGTTATCTCTGATGCAGTTGTTATAAAATCAAAGCTTTTGCAGCCAAGACAATCACACATTTTTCTCATTGTGTATTTTTATACAATGCATACAAAAATAAGATGGCATCATTTATTAAGATTAAGCTGCTCTTTCTGGCATTTAGAAAAACACTCCTGTCAGTTCACTGAAGGCATTGCTTATCTCTTTACTTCTGCCTCTCTTTCACTCTCCCTCCCTCCCACTATCTGCAATTATCCTTAAGTGGGATCTAGTTAGTTTCATTCACAAAATGAGCCCCCTTTTAATTTTGCTCAGATTGCTTTCAATTTTGGTGTATCAATGCAACTTTGAAATTTGATTGCAATCAACCAATTACTTTATCTCTTAAATTACAGAATCTGATGTTATTTGGTATTAAAGTTGGGAAATTTGGATAATTTTAGCCAATCAACTGACAGCGTGGCATTAGCAGCTTGTTGCCATGACAATTGCATGCCTGTGCCACACATTGTTCTGTGTTGACACTTCACACCACAAGATTCTTTTCATGCACATATTTTTGCTTTATTTTTCTGTGCTTTTTCTGTGTGTTACTATTTTTACATATTTTTCATTTCGTATATTTTGGGGACAAATTCTTTGTTGAACAGTGCTATTCTTATTGTAGTTTACAATTCCAAGCATGAAAACATTACTCAACTTTGGAGTTTTGGAGACGGATGCCTCCTTCTCACACATGCATATGCACTTATATATTAATGATGTACACAAATACATGACAGGTAATCATAATACTGAAATATGCATAAAGTAAACACATGCAGACAAATATATTAATCTAACAAATTTAAAGAAACATAATAAAAACATACAATCAATAAAAAGACAAAAGAAACAGTAAGATGACCTATGTTGATTTTATTCGGTATTTCTGTTTATTTAGAAACCTACAATGAAGAGGTCATTTCACAGATGTTAAACTATAAATTTCACAGAGTACAATCTTAAAGTTGACACTGTTCCACTAAACCTCTGTCACTTTTTACTCAATCTTTTCTCCACAACATACTTTCATAGCAATAAGACTGGAAAACTACACTATTATAGCCAATTTTCAGATTTTTTTACTTCAACATCGTAAAAATGTATATTTTGTGAATCAGTTTAATCATTTAGTTGAAATGACTTCAACATACAAAGCTCATGCTTCTCCATCTTTTACCAAACACACAGTAGTCCCACCCACTTTCTAACTTATGGAATACACTATTCCCCCACCAATCGTCATTGCCTATTAACATCATACTGCTTTAAAATGCATTTTTGAGAAAGAAAATAGTAATCTAAAATTTTAATGGGGAAAAAATGCTATAGTATAATGATTACCATACTTGCCCAGTCTGCTTCAAAATCTGATTTAGTTTGTCTCAAGAGTGAAGTTGGAGATATTGCTATCTTCCAAAATGTACATTCGTCATAAATATACCAATCAATGTGTGATTGAAACATACATTAAGAAACAGATATGCCCTTACTCTTTCCTTGGAGTTATAAAGTTAAACAGATACTATCTAGTGAGATGTGTGCGCACACACACACACACACACACACACACACATACATAGGTGTAGGAGTGGCTGTGCTGTAAGAAACTCACTTCCCAAACATATGGTTATTGGTTCAGTGCCATTGCATGACACCTTGGGCAAGTGTCTTTGACTATGCCTCCGGCCAACGAAAGGCTTGCGAGTGGATCTGGTAGATGGAAACTGAAAGACTGAAAGAAACTCATCATGTGTGTGTGTGTGAGTCTGTTTGCCCCCACCACTGCTTAACAACATGTGTTGGTGTGTTTACGTACCTGTAACTTAGTAGCCCAGGGAAAATGCCCAATAAAATAAATACCAGGTATTAAAAAAATAAGAAAAAAGACTGGGGTCAATTCATTTGACTAAAAATTCTTCAACACAGTGCTCTAGCATGGCCATAGTCTAATGATTGAAACAAGTAAAAGGATAAAAGTGTATATACATACATACATATATATATATATATATATATATATATATATATATATATATATATATATATATATATATATAATGTATATATTTGAGGGTGCATGGCTTACTGGTTAGGGTATTGCACTCACAATTGTGGGATCATGATTTCGATTCCTAGACCGAGTGGTGCGTTGTGTTCTTGAGCAAAACACCTCATCTTTCATTGCTCTCTGATCACTTTGGCACCTGACACACGGTACACCACACACCTGTTCATTCGGTAAAAGCTGAACACTCATATGTTGTCTTCGACAGGAGAGTCCATCAAGTATATATGATATGTATCATCATCATCATTGCTTAATGTCCACTTTCCATGCTGGCATGGGTTGGACGGTTTGAGGACTAGCAAGCCAGATGGCTGCACCTGGCTCCAATCTGATCTGGCAGAGTTTCTACAGCTGAATGTCCTTCCTAACGCCAACCACTCCGAGAGTGTAGTGGGTGCTTTTACGTGCCACCAGCACGTGGGCCAGTCAGGCGGTACTGGCAACAGCCATACTCAAATGGTGTTTTTTATGTGCCGCCTGCACAGGAGTCAGTCCAGTGGCACTGGCAACAACCTTGCTCGAATGTTGTTTTTCATGTACCATCTGTAAGCCATGCACCCTCAGATATATATGTATATATATATATATATATATATATATATATATATATATATATATATATATATATATATATATATGTAGGAAAATGAAAAAAAGCCAGAATGCTGAACTGGAAGCATAATTTAATAAAGATTTTTTCTAACCGGTTTTCATTGCGATGAAGCAAATTATCAAGAAGAAGGAGAATGAAAATGTTTTTTTACAAAGAAGTACAAAAAAGTACAAAATGAAGAAAATAATATATAAAATAATAATATATAAAAAAATAAATATACCCATACATTATATTGTCTTTGAGCTTTTGTAGTTCAATAGTAGTTCATGTATAAATTGGTAGGAAAAATAAGGATGCATGAGAGTTGAGAGTTTTGTTAGGTTTAAAAAAGGGTTAAAAGTTTGTGTTAAGCAGGAAATGTGGTGTCAAAACAGGAAGTGTGTGTAAGGGGAGACAAGTGTTTTTAGTTAGAGTTATGAACTCTTTTTTTCCCAAACAGGAAGTTTGTGTCTGTTCATAGAGAAATAAGGTCACTGAGGGGTGTGTGTGTTAAGAAATGGTTGGAATTTCTCTATGAAAAGATTCTCCTTGTTGATTCTTTCTTGTGTGGAGATTCTGTCTTTACATTGATAGAAAGGGAATATAATGAATTTAGGGTTTTTGTTTCTGGCGCAAGAGTCTATGTGGCCACTGAGTGGAATTTGGGAAAAGTATATATATTTGCGTTGAGAATCACTTCCCATCACCAACTGGTGGTTGTCACACACTGACGGCGGGTGATTACCCAGAAACTCCGATCCATGTGTATCACGTCAGGCTGGAGAAGGGAATGATGACTTCCCTTTTCAAACACTGATAGGGCACAGATAGTTAGTGTATCAATAGCCAGCTGGAAGAGATGTCTTCCTGGGGCTACAAGCTACAGCAGCATCAAGCCTTAAATGTTAGCCACATTTAGGTGGCAAATATACTTCAAGATGTCGTGTGGCTACTGTTTATACATCGCTCAGAGATTTATTAAAGCCAGTGTAGTTCAACAGAAACATGGTTAACAAAAGGGTCAAATATAAACTTGTTTTAAAAATTTGTAATGTAAATTCTTTTTGAAAAATCCTATGTTTTAGATGTATATCATGTTCCACAAAATATATATTAAATATATATTGAAATTATATGGGAACATTAAAAGTAATATGGTGACATTCTTTAAGTAGTACAAAGGCAATGTTATTTATTGTAAACTTTTTGAACAGGACTAACTACAAAACTAATTTTTCTTTAAATCTTACATTAGAAATCGTAGATGCTGTATTTCCATTAGAAGATTTTTGTTAGGGAGATAACCGATTCATATGTTTTGATTATTGTACCAAGCAAGGAATTAAATTTACTTAATCCTTTTATTGTGTCTGATTCAAAACCATTTTTTTCACTTCTTTTAAATGTTGTACAGGTATATAGTAATTCAGAGCCTATTTACTATCATCATTATCTTCTCTTATTACCATTTCTATTAATTCTTTCCAATTATGTATGTTCAGTGCATTACCATTTTGTGTGCCATGGTTCTTTGCAGTGTTTTATTTCCATCTTTTTTTTCTATTCTAGTACTATTTTCCATATGCTGTGCAAACACGGACATTCACAATTCTCAACAGTTTCTCTTTTCAGTACCAACATCCCATTTTTCTTTTTCTATTACTAAATCCTTATATTCGGATACTTAATTACTTTGAGAAATAAATTATCATCAGTTGAAAACTAACACTTTAATTAGAAGACACCTTTCCCAGTGGTCTTTTCCAATTGATTAGCCTTGATTTCTTTGACCACTCTAGTATTCTTGATTCTGTATTAGAATTACATTAAGGAACATTTAGCTAAATAAACATTCATTTAGGAGCAGGTTATACAGTTGAACTGAATCCTCAATGTCCAATGTGCGTGCATGTGTGAGAATGTTTCTGGGTGTATATATAGATATGCACACAGATGAATCCAGTGCAAACAAAAGGTTTGATAGAGTATCCCACCATGTTTTTTGTGCATTCCCTCCTGTTACCTTTCTGATGGATGGAAATGATGATGGCCTTCTTCCATCTTAAAGGTATGTTGTCTAAGCACAATATGAGTTGCATGAGTATAAGGAGTTGTCCAAGCAGCACTACACTTCCTGTTTGGCAACAAGCACATAGCTTCTTCCACTTCCTCTAGTGTAGGCTAAGCATCAGTCATCAAGAGGGTCGACAGGTGGTGTGCAACAGAGCATGTGGTACCTGCGCTTGGAGGTGGCTTCCTAAAGATTGGCTGCCATCCTATTCCAATATTTATCCCTTTCTGCTTTCATCATCCAACAGACTTCTCAATTTAGTTACACTTGTCCAGAATCCAGAGGTATAAGCCTACTCTCCACTGTTGGGAAGGTCTTCATGAATCATAGCCCCAAAAGCATCGTGAACAGACCACCAGATAAGAACAAGCTGGTTTCCAGCCTGGGCACAAGTGTTGTGACCACATCTTTGCCCTTCATTTAATTTAATATGCTTATACATATTGTGTGTGTTTGAGTGTGTGTGTGTCTATATATATATATATATATATATATATATATATATATATATATATATATATATCGTTCGTTTAACACCCGCTTTCCATGCTAGCACGGGTTGGACGATTTGACTGAGGACTGGCAAGCCAGAAGGCTGCACCAGGCTCCAATCTGATCTGGCAGAGTTTCTACAGCTGGATGCCCTTCCTAACGCCAACCACTCCAAGAGTGTAGTGGGTGCTTTTACGTGCCACCGGCATGAGGGCCAGTCACACGGCACTGGCAACAGCCTCGCTCAAAAGGTGTTTATATATATATATATATATATATATATATATATATATATATATATACATATATATATATATATATATATATATATATATATATATATATATATATATATATATATATATATATATACATATATATATATATATATTTATTTATGGATATTTTAATATTATCTTGGTTGAACAAACTTTGACAATGTAAATATGTTAATAGTTATTATGGGTAGCAAAAAGCACACTAAATCTAGCATATCACACCTGTTTTATAGGTAGAAATACCAAGTTAAAGTGATGTATTTTGAATAGATAATCTAAACCTTTAGTATAGCGTTCACAGCCTCCCTCCTGTTATAACTCTATGTAAACCAGCGTTCTTGTTCCTAACGGTCACTTACTTAGCTATATATTGTTATAACTCATACGTAACCTTAACATTTCGCATATGTCTTGCTTCTGTATGTTGGTTCCCTGACGATGAATATATGTGCAATTCCAGCACCTCTTACTTCTTTGGAGAAGTGTGCACATATATTTTGAAACATATATAGGAATTAAAGAAACTTATCGATTATATGCGCTTTGCTCCATTTATTGTTATTATATATGTATATATATATATATATATATATATATATATATATATATATATATACACACACACACACACACACACACATATACACGTATGTTAATAACACTTATAAGGAGGTGCTCTTTTGGATAGGAGGAACTGATGTCATCAGATGGTATCCAACATTCATTGGATGTTTTGACCCTGAACTATAATTCTTATTTCTTTATTTCTTTACTGCCCACAAGGGGCTACACATAGAGGGGACAAACAAGGACAGACAAAGTGATTAAGTCGATTATATCGACCCCAGTGTGTAATTGGGACTTACTTAATCGACCCCGAAAGGATGAAAGGCAAAGTCGACCTCGGCGGAATTTGAACTCAGAATGTAAAGACAAACGAAATACCTCTAAGCATTTTGCCCGTCGTGCTAACGTTTCTGCCAGCTCGCCGACCCTGAACTATAATACCCTCCTGCTGGTAGGCCAGCAGAGGTGGCCAAGTGACTGCTCCTTATCTCCTCCTGGCTTCCAGCTTAACTCTTTTCTCGTATTTCAAAGCCAACTGCAGGCTTTTTCAACTGCCTCTCCCATCCTATGCAAAGCCACCCTTCGCGCCTTACCTCTCATTTGAATGGCTATAAGCCGGATCTGGCTCAAAGAATGTCAAATGTTCCCATGATATGACCAGCCTGGTACGCTTTTGATCACCTGTCAGATGTGACACCCACCAAGCAGAAACCTTCATTGTGCCAAGTTAATTGTGCAGAATATTCTCAACTTTCTCACAGAGAGACTATTTGAATTATAGTCAATTGCCAGTCATCCATCACCATGTGGTGAACATGATGAATGTTTTACTTAGTGGTGGCAGTTGGTGGATGTCCAGGCCTTGGATCATCTTCAAGGCTCTCCCTTCCCATCCTAAGTTCAGTTGCCAACTTTTGCGCTGTTAATAAAGATAGAGCATCACCTCAGAATGTAGCTACCATATCAGCATGAATGTCCTTGGGGGCTAAGCCCCTTTTCTTTAGATACTTGATAACACCACAATGCCAGGTTTTGTCATTTTTCAAGAGAAATTGCTATAAGTTACTTTTGAAGTCTTCTTTCAACAGTCAGATATCAGTTTAGCTGGAGGGAAACAAGGCAGTTATTAATAAGAAATGTTGAAAATAATGCATGGAAGATTTCACAGCTCAAGCATCATTCCTCCATAGTCAGTCTATAAACTTTCAGCCCACCCTAGTATGCAGAGAAAGATGATGCATGGGCATAGAGAAAATGCCTTGGCGTTGGTTTTAGTTAACTGAGCATGTCTTCTCATGCACAGCAAAATGCCAATGTCTTGGTCTTTTAGTGAGTCTGTGAGGGTCAACATTTGAAGATCATTTCTCACCACTTCATCACATTTCTACCTGGGTCCTCCTTTTAACAGGTTCCCTCCACATTTATAGATCAGCACTTCTTTATGTAGCTGTCTTCATCCATGTGTGACATGACCATACCAGTGCAATCTTCTCTCTTGAACACATTTGATGCTTCCTATTCAAATTTTTCTCTTAAAACATTTACATTTTCTCATTTATATATATATATATACACATACACATTGCACATTTAATGTATCATGCTGGCTTCATGTCTTTCAGACCTTCATATCTCGTCTATAGTCACAGGCCATGTTTCACTGTCATGTAGCATAAATATCTGTATACAGGCATCATACAATCTACCTTTCACTCTAAAGGAAAAGCTTTTTGTAACCAATAAAGGCAGTAGCTCTCTGAACTTTGCCGAGCTGGTTTTTATTCTAGTATCTACAATTTCAGAGCAACCTCCTCCACTGCTAATGTGATCAGCTAAATAATGGAAACTATCTGCTATCTCTAAGGATTGTTCTGGACATTTGAGGAAGTTTACTTCCGGTACATTTTTTAGTGTTTATTATACTTACATATCTGCCACATGCAAAAATTACTTTATTAACCTTCCTGTGATTCCACTACAATTTTTACATGTTCATAGCTTGTTTTGGGTAAACTGTGTGGAATTTCTATCCATACTGATTCTACATATTGAATAGGCCATTTCCCTGAAAGGATTAGTAATTTGC
>NC_142944.1:56268961-56288961 GCF_046866305.1 Octopus bimaculoides
TTCTCTATAATTTCATTGTCAGTTTATATAAATATGTAATATCATCATCATCATCATCACCATTATTATTTTAGTGTCTGCTTTTCATGCTGGCATCGGTTAAATGCTCTGACAACAACTGGTAAGAACTGTACAAGTGCCAGTCTGATCTGACGTGGCTTCTGTAACTGGATGTCCTTCCTAGCACCAAGCACTTCAAGAGTGTAATGAGTGCTTTTCATCTACTTAATGTTCATACCATAACAATTATTTTTCCTGCATATATCAACCAACTAATCATAAAGGGACCTTTATGAAGTCACTTGATCTCTTAGAAATAATAGCTAGTTTATCTGAAATTAAACTCTATTCTTTTAAAATAGGAAGACCATACTGGATAATGAAATCCTAGAGATAGTCAAAACTAGAATACCTTTAAGCAAATGTATACTTAATCAGAGTTGAACTGGGATTAAACAACATCCATGAGTGGATGGCTTGCAAGTCACCTCCACCAGACAGTTAAGCTGAAGCTTTGAGAAGGTGTCAGAATGCAGGAGAGATTAATGCTGCCATAACCACCTAGCATCAGTAACAAGTCACTCACAACTCATGACTGTACTCAGGCTCCTTCTCATGCTCATTCCTGTCCACGTGGATGTGATTGTGCTTCTTGCCTTACTAAGAATCTTAGCTTTCATTTAGGTGGCTTGAGTCTAATTACTGATATGAAAAAAGGGTTTTATGAACTATAAAAGGAGTCTCTACAAGTTCACTTGATACATTAGAAATAGCAATCAAATCTCTCTAAAATTACACTTCCTTATCAGAGATAATATTTGTCAAAAAAAACAAAAAAAAAACAAGAGAGGGTGGTTATGGCTGCAATGCCTAGGGCCATGTTTCTCGTTTAGAATTGGCCTGGGGTTATATAACGAATTTCTTTCGTGCCAAGCTACTTTCTCTCATCCCTAATATACAAGTAAATTAGTAGCTCACATTCAATTTTGAGACACATAAATGTCCATATATCTTTTGCTGTTAGATGACTTCTGCTACCACAGCTGTACTGATAGAAATAATAACAATAATTCTTTATCCCAGCTGAGTATTTGGCTTTTGCCTGGCTGAGAGTGCTATATAATTTAGAACTTTGCCCAGATTTCATTGTTTGACCTGGATGATGGCTCCCAAGTCAGTTACGAACCAGATGTCCTGTCAAGCCTTCTTAATTTCAGTTTACTCTAAAATAACGCATGCTACCACCCACCATATATTCAAAGGGATAATAGAATGCCTCTTTGTGGATGCTTCAGAGGAGAATCTAACCTCAACACTGCTACATAGTCTAGCTCAAGTGATAAAGACAATACAAGTTTCTCTCAAATATTGAGCATTTTTCTGCTGAAACATGGGTGGATACTTCAATCATCAATTTTTAAGTGATATGCCCCAATATACAGTAGTCTCCTGCTTTTTTTTTTTTCTCTAAGAAATCTGATAGCACTGTCAATGAAGCCTTTCAGCTTTTAATGTCGATAAGCATAGTTGTGCTCAACTCAGATTAGTATACTTCACTTCCATTTGCTGTGACATAAAAAATATCTACAAATTATTTTTATTGGTTGAACAAAAACAAGGCATATATATAATTATTTTATTAGATTAGAGCAATGATTTTGCAGTGGCTTAAAAGCTGGAAGGAAAGAATGGAATAAAAAGAAAATAAAGGAAAGGGAGATACTGAAGAGGCATTGAAGTCGAGAAGAGTAGGGAGATGAAGGAGAGAAAGAAATAGAAAATGGAGAAAAGGGAGAAGTAGAAAAACTACACTATTAAACCACACCTACATTAAAACTACTAGGCTCCATCCATATGATGAACCAAAATTTATGGAAAAAGTCTGCAGAACAAAAGCGAAAAAGCTTTAGCATTTAAAGATGCTAACAACCAGTAAAATTTGCAAATCAGTATTAATCATTTACTCATAAAAGTATATTTGATACTGTATTTAAATATACTGCATGACTTGTCATTTAATGTTTAATTACATATAACAATACAGAAGAAACAAACATTATTACACACACACACACACACATATACATGCATGTATATGTGTGTGCTTGTAAGAGTCCAAAGCCCTACCAGGCCAACTTTTCCTTTCGTTCTTCCAATGTACTGAGCAAACATGCATCAGATCAAATCTTTTAAAGGTAACACCAAGCACATTTCAATGCAGGAATAACATTTTGAAGAAAACTAACAACTTTATTCTTTTGTTTCAGATCATATAAGTTTTGTAACTGTAAGCATTTGAAAAGCAAAAAGGACATGAAAGTGCAGTGGGCAAAGTCCCAGGACTCACCTGTTATTCTTACTGACCAATACATACACCTAAATCACGGGTTCTCAACTATTTTTTACCTATGAAACCCTTTGATAACTATTCTATTCTGATGGGCCCCCACAGCCATTTGATGTTTAAAACTAATTTCATAGAAGCTTCTTTCAAAATTCCTAATTCATTTCTCGCACATTAATTTGTGTCAGTTGAACGTCAGAGAAAAAAACCTTGTTGTTTCTTGTAATACATACCAATACATACATTTAAAGCAAAATTTTTTCAGAAGCCCTATTGTGGATCCTCAATTTACTATTTTGTTGCATGAATCCCCCAAAATCTTATATGGACCCCAGTTGAGAATCACTGACCTAAATTTTAAAATAATCTGGAAATTCAACATAAGCCCTGATCTTTAGCTGTGTCATTTACCAAATCTTTTAACCATTTTGTTATCATACTTCTGTTGAGATGCTCTGTGTTTCTTTCAATTACTTTAAATATAACAAAGAATTTAGTAAAATAACTTAGTTATCATTAAGCTAGTGTTAGGAACATAAATTATGACTAAAGTTTGGTGGAAGATTTTAATTCAAAACTTTTGAAAAAACAAGACATTTGTACTACAGAGCCAGAGGCGGTTTCAGCTTGGTTGGTAATGAAAGGGCTAATTATGTACATATAACACAAACATGACTGTGTGGCTAAGAAGTTTACTTCACAACCATGTGGTCTCCCACAGCATGGCACCTTGAGGAGCAAATGTTTTCTACCTTAGCTCTGGATTCACCAAAGTCTTGTTTAGTGGATTTGGTACATGGAAACTGAAAGAAGTCTGTTGTTTGTATATACATGTGTGCATGTATTTGCCTTTGTCTCCTATCCTCACAGCTTGACAACTGTTGTTGGACTGTCTATGCCCTTAGAACTTAGCAATTCAATAATAGAGACCTACAGATTAAGTACTTAAAAATAAGTACTGGCATTGATTTGCTTGGTTAAACCCTTTAAAGTCGTGCCCCAGCATGGCCACAGTGCAAAGACTGAAACAAGTAAAAGATGAAAGAAGGTATGAAGTTTGTTGACAGGAGTATACTGCCCATATAAATGGAACCTTTAATTTTAATACAAATTTGAAGAGAAACGTGCATATTAAGCATTAGCGTTTAGAGCATGTTAACTTTCATTAAAAAAAGAAAAAAAAATAGAAATTAATACCAGCTGCATCTACTAGAAATAGCAACTAAACCTGTCACAAATTGTATTCAATCATCTTTAAAAGAAAGCATATTCAAAAATGTAACACACCATGTCTGAAAAAAAAAATCCCAAAGAAATCACATCAGAAACACCTAGGTCATAAGTTAGCTGCATGAGAACTAATATGAGATTGAGCAGGAAAAAAGGAAGGATAAAACCAGAATCTCTGATGGGTTAAAATAGCAATGCTACAGTTGATGCTGATACTTAAGTTTTTGAAAACAAGGGGGAAGATGCCTTATTCAAACTAGACACATCTAATTACAAAGTAGTTATTACAAGCTATGATCACTCTCTTCCTCCTCTAATAGAAGTTCATTTCTTATGAAAATATTTCAAACAAATTAAGAGAGAATAAATTAAAAAATGGAAGCAAATAAATAGTGAAAGGAACAAAGAAATCAAAATTTGGTGGCAAGAGGGAGTAATATTGTTACAGACAATCTTTCTTGATATATCTTTTTTTCTACCCAACAGTTAGCAAGTAGGTTAAAAACACTCAAATTGTTACAATACTAATTGGTTTCAAAATTTTTTTAATTAAATTCTTTTTAAATAACATTTTTGGGGGGTGGGGAGCATTTTACGCTTAAATCAGAGTTTGGAAAGAAATATTTTTTTAATGAAAAGAAACAGTAAACTAGTTAGAATCATCACCACCACCATCATCATCATCATCATCATCATCATTTAATGTCTGCTTTCCATGCAGGCATGTGTTGGATAGCTTGACAGGAGTTGACCAAGCAGGAGCCAGCACCAGACTTCTGTGACTGTTTTGGTAGGGTTTTTACAGCTGGATGTCCTTCCTAACGCCAGCCACCTAGCAGAATGGACTGAGTGCTTGTTACATGGTTCAAGCAGTGGCAAGGTCAAGGGAAAGTGGGAGTTAGCAAGAGTGCAAGAGAGAACAGGAGAGATATGGTGGCAAGTGCCAGGACATACACTTGAGGTACAGAGGTAATAATATAAATGGTAGGACATTGCCAAGGAAGTGTATGTAGAGTGGGGAGGAGAATGCAGTGAGGAGTGAAAACCTGGGTATATAGAGGGGGTGGGGCTACCAGATAGCAATGATACAATGAACAGGGTCATGAAGACAGGACTGGAGAGTGACATTAATCCTTACTACTTCATCCCATATCTTCCTGGGTCTCTCTCTTCCACAGGTACCACCCACTTTCTATGATCAGCACTTCTTTTATACAGCTATCTTCATACGCATGCATCACATCTCCAAACCAACATAGTCTTCTCTCTTGCATTTGATTCCTTTTATGTCCAACTTTTCTCTCAATACATTTCCACCTTGTCTTACATGTACACTGATGTTGCGCATCCAGTGGAGCATATTACCTTCATTTCTCTCCAATCTGCACATGTCTTCTACATTCAGAGCCCATGCCTCACTCCCGTGGAGTATAGCCATTTATACACAACCATCATACAATCTACCCTTCACTCTGAGAGAGAGTCTTTTTGTTGCCAGCAGAGGTAATAGCTCTCTGAACTTCCTCTATCCTATTCTTATTCTTGAAACAATACTTTCAGAGCATTCTCCACCACTGCTTATTTGGTCACCTAGGTAATAGAAACAATCTACAACCTCAAGAGAGCTTCCTGAGCATTTGAGAGAGAACTAAATCCTGTGTGCTTTCAGTGCTTATTGTACCTGCACTACTACACACATGCATATGTGCATGCACATATGCATATACACACAGAGTTATTAAATTCTTGTAGAATAAAACTGTTTCATAATAAATATACCACTGACTTGGAATGAATTGAATAGTCAGAAAAAAATTCAAGTTTTGTGAACTGGCCACTCACTGGACACTCATTATTTGATAATAGAGACAAAATCACAGAGTTGTTCGTATATTGCACAAATATCTCAAATGGTCGCTATTCTGGTTCTTTGCATTCTGATTTCAAATCCTGCTCTGGTCAAATTTGCCTTTGATCATTCTAAGGATGATAATAGAAGTACAGGTCAAAATCAATGAACTGACTGAATTGCTAGAGAGTCAGATAGAATGCTTTGTGAGATTTCTTCCAACTCTTGGCATTCTGAGTTCAAATCCTAGTCTTTCCTTGCAACCTTGTTTAACACCACCAAATTGGCCCTTGGGTACCTCAAGTGGAGAGGTAACAGTGTTGTGAATATGTGGAACAGATCTCCACTTTCCTCCCTTCTACATATCTCAGAAAACATATAAAGAAATATGGGCATTGCACCTTCCTTCTGACTAAATGGGTCGTGGATATATGAAATGAATACTTCAACTGAGAATTTATTTGGTTCTCTGGCTGTGTTTATTATTTCTTACTACATATCTAACCTTTTAATGAACAATATGTTAAGGACACATACCAACATCAAGCATATTCTACTGTGCTCAGTACACTCTGTGAAGTGGTTGCTGGTAGGTTACCTATCAAGGAGGACAGTCATCTCAAACAGAAACTGATATAGTTAGAGAGAACACATTAATAATCCAATCCTTACTGTAAGTCATACACAAAGACAAATTTGGCTATATTCTTTTTTCTTTCTCTCTCTCTCTCTCTCTCTCTCTCTCTCTCTCTCTCTCTCTCTCTTGCTTTGGTGGATTCCAGAGCATACAAACTGCAACAAATCACAAGACCCATCTAACCCATGCCAGTATGGAAGCCAAACAGAATTGTTATGATGGTGGCGGTGATGTAGGGAAGGAGGAGAATATAGTTAAGTAATTGATTGAAGTATGTAATTAAAAATTTTGAACATTCTTTTTTTGACAATTAGCTATTGGAAATAAACTACATATGTTTTAAAAAATTAATTTTTTAAAATCTTACAAATTTTTCCCTTGTGGAGCTGGTAGTAAGTTGGTACATAATTCAATAAATGATTTTTAGAAAAATTGTGATGGGAGATTTCTATTTAAAGACTTTTGATGAACAAATTTCAATGAGAGCTATTGTATCTTAGAACAATGGCTTTCAAACAAACATAGATGTTCATGTTTTGTTACTACACATATCTATATTCATACAAACATGTCTACATGTATACATATACATACACAAGCATACACATTCATACATAAGATAACTATATATACCCATATGTATATATTTACAGCTGCCCATATAGTTTTACACAGAATATTTGTGTGTGTGTGTCTGAACAGGCATGAATACTACACATATAATACAACTTGCCGAGGGTACCTGATCTATCATAAAGAACAGTCCAATGTTCTTCAAATCACACAATACTTTCTAGTTATAGCTGAAAAAGTTTGCATCAACATATGAAGTGAGAGGCATCAGGTAAATGGAGCATTTTATAGGCTTTCTTCGTGTTAGAATGCCATGTAAAGGCCACCAGTTAAATGCACCACCATTGTTGATTGCCTTCATGTAGTATAATGAGTACGTCTTAACCCATGGAGACTTATCCTTTTTCTTGAAAATATACATAAACTGTGCAACAATACATACATATATCATATTTATACACACATTTTGAAATGCACAATAAAAGATAAAACACACCAGAGTGCAATGAGAGTACGGAAGAAAGAAAGAGAATGTGTGTGTGTGTGTGTGTTTAAATTTCTGTTGACTCACTGTGAAGTAATAAATTATAGAACTAAATATATAAAAATAAAGTATTCGTTAATAAATTTTAATTAAATGAATCTAAATTGTCAGTATTCCAAGTTTATACACACATATATAAATTTGTGTGTGTATGTATGTGTGTTTGTCCCGTTATTCAATCTGCTCTAAATATTCAATATATCTCCATCAAATCAAAACCTATCATCTTCAATGTAAGAAAAAAGAAGAAAAAAACGTTAAAAAAAAACCCACAATGGATAACAGTGTCCTCAATATAGAGGAGAGTGACTGCTGGAACAGCTTCACCATAATCTGCTAAGCGAGAGCTTACTTTATGTCAGAACAATGCCAAGAGGTTTGTACAGCAAAACATTACATAAAAAAAAAACCAGTCACACATTACATTACACAACGAGAAGGAAAAAAAAAAAAACAAGACTCCAACACATATGCACCACTTTTATCATATATAACAGGAGAAATACCTAGACAAAGATAAACCCCTATTCTTGGCTTTTGTGGACTTGGAGAAAGCCTTTGACAGGGTCCCCTGATCCCTTATCTGGTGGGCGATGCAGAAACTAGGATTGATGAATGGTTAATAAGGGCTTTACAGGCCCTATAGAGAGATGCCGTTAGTAAGGTTAGGGTTGGCAATGAGTATAGTGAAGAATTCCCGGTAGAAATAGGGGTCCACCAAGGATCAACCCTCAGCCCACTCTTATTCATCATAGTCCTCCAGGCAATAACAGAGGATTTCAAGACAGGTTGCCCCTAGGAGCTCCTCTATGCTGATGACCTGGCGCTCATAGCAGAATCACTACCAGAACTAGAAAAGAAATTTTGGGTGTGGAAGCAAGGTTTAGAATCAAAGGGCCTTAGAGACAATGTCGCAAAAACCAAAGTCCTAGTAAGTAGAAAGGTAAACACATCACCCACCACCTCAGGTAGATGGTCCTGTTCAATCTGTAGAAAAGGTGTAGGTAGAAACTACATAAGATGTACCCAGTGTAAGCTATGGACACATAAGAGGTGCAAAGACATCAAAGAAAGATTAACTGGGAAGATAGCTTTCATGTGCAGCAGATGTACAGGGGAAATAAACACCACAGATACTCAGAAAACAGATTCCATCATACTTCAGGGGGAGAAACTAGAAGTAGTTGATAGCTTCCATTACCTAGGTGACCGAGTTAGTAGTGGGGGTGGATACTCAGAGAGTGTTACCACTAGAATAAGAATATCCTGGGCAAAGTTCAGAAAGCTTCTACCCCTACGGATGACTGCTATACTTTCCAGCAATGAAACATGGGCCGTGACTGCGGAGGACATGCGTAGGCTTGAAAGAAATAAGCTAGCATGATCTGCTGGATGTGTAATGTCAGTGTGCACACGCGACAGAGTGTAAGCGCCCTGAGAGAAATGTTGGACATAAGAAGCATAGGGTGTGGCATGCAAGAGAGACGTCTGTGGTGGTATGGTCACGTGCTACAGATGGATAAGGAGAGCTGTGTGAAGAAATACCATTCCCAAACAATGGAAGGACCCGTGGTAGAGGGAGACCCAGGAAAACATGGGATGAAGTGGTCAAGCATGACCTTTGAACTTTGAGCCTCACGGAGGCGATGACGAAAGACCAAGACATCTGGAGATATGCTGTGACTGCAAAGACCCGGCAAATAAAGTGAGTTCACAGCTGTAGCCTACACTAGAGTCGCATAACCATCCAAGTACCCTTGGATCGTAGAGCAACATGCCATACTTGAGGAGACCTATTAACACAAGTACAGCGTCAACATCAAATCAAACCACAATCAAATGGAATTGTAGTTGTGGCTGATGCCAGCGCCGCCTGTTTGGCTTCCTGTGCCAGTGACACGTAAAAAGCACCACCAGAACGTGGCTGATACAAGCCCCATCTGGCTCCTGTGCCAGTGGCACATAAAAAGCACCCACTACACTCTTGGAGTGGTTGGCGTTAGGAAGGGCATCCAGCTGTAGAAACTCTGCCAGATCAGATTGGAGCCTGGTGCAGCCTCCTAGCTTCCCAGACCCCCCACCCCCAGTCGAACCATCCAACCCATGCCAGCATGGAAAACGGATGTTAAACGATGATGATGATGATGATATGAACACATCAGACATGAATCAAATCAACAAGGAGGTATTGAGGCATACTGAAAATAACAGCTAAATCTCCTCCATATTATACATGATGTTCATCATCAACTGCTGGACATTACTGTCTTGACTGCTAGGGTTCAATTACCAGGTTTCCACACTGATAAGGTGACTGAGATCACAACATCCACCACTGAATGCCAGTTTGTCACAGGCTAAACAGAATTACAGCTGAGTGAAATGGCACAACATAAAATGAAATGTTTTGCTCAAGAACAGAAGATAGCATCCAGTCCAGGAATCAATCTTAATATCATGAGTACAACACCCTAACCACTAGGCCACACACCTTGACACCCCTGTCTTGAGAAAAAGAGATAGAATACCATGCAGAATGTAGTCATCGATGCACATTGCTACCTATGCCACTTAGTGGTGGGGGGTGGGGGGAGAGCTGGTGCAACTGCAACATTCCTGGATCACAGCTGAACCTGGAATGGAATGACAATGTCAACAACAGACATCAAAACCACTCCTTCTTCTTCATATTCCCATGTATAATCTAACTTGTAAATACATCTACAACAAAAAGAGACAAAAAAAAAAATAGCAGGAAGTGCATATAATTTTGATCTTGATTTAATTTTCCATTTTGTTTTCACCATAGTAATGACATTTTGGTACAATCTTATTTTCACTTCCAAACATGGTTACATGACTTTAAACTAAACTACTAAACTATACTACTACATGTTTATACAAGTGAGTCCTAATGGATTTACATACGACATGATTAAATACAAACACACCACTATGCTAACTGAGGAGAACAAGAAGGAGAAATTCAGCAAAAGGTGAAATAATCTAGCCAAAATATATCTGTCATGGTTCAATCATGTAAGAATATCTCCTGATGTCTCCAGACAGATGCCTCCTAAAGTAAAATAATGATGACGATGATGATGACTATGATTATGGTGACGACAGAATAACGCAAAATAAAAAACAGAAATCTTCAAAGAGGTGTTGACTGTAACAACAAAAATAATCAGACACACACAAGCCTTAGTGAAAAGTTATGGTTTATTGTGACCTGTGGTTTGTGCTGAATTCATGTGGAGTGTAAATGTTCAGATAAAATAGAAGAATTTGGAAATTGTACATAGATATTGTGACAGTTTCAATTATATTTTTACACCTATTTTGTTATGGTAACAACAATGTTATAATGAATTTCTGTTCTTTACTCAAGGCCAGACCTGAACCAACAGATGAATAACCAAAATGTTACGGTCATTACTGGCATGATTTCTTTTTCTTTTCTTTCTAGATATATCTAAGACTGTATTAATGTCCTTGATTTTTAAAATGTGATTAGATGGGGATTTAGGCACCAAATCATCAGACTAAAGAACCACATGTAGGCTCACTTAACCTGTTGGTTAAGAAATTCTCTAAATATTTTGCTTAGCTTTCATGCTTAGGCAATGTAATGTACAAATAAATATTCCAGTTAATGTTCTGTAGCAATTAAGAAGAGCTATAAGCCAGATATTCTTCTGCATCATATTAAAAAACAGATTAAAAAGGAAAGCATCTCAGAAGATTTGGATCCATAATCTTTATCTCTACTGGTAGATCAAAACTACTGCAGCCAAAAGTATGATCTCATCTGATGGACTTACAAACAAAGTGAGACATGGAAGCAAAGTCCATAAACGCTGAACTGTTGGAAGTAAATTAATTTGTTTATTTTACCTTTGACTTCTTGCCAAATTACAGGTGTGAGGAGATTCAAAGGCATATAAACTTAGTTTCTTCAAGCTTTATGTAATTAACATCCAGCTTTGTGTACTAAAGGAAAATGTTAGAGTTAGAGAAGTTGCTAAATTCATTTCTTTATAATGGCTGTGAAAGTCAATTTGTGTAGACTGAGGACATGTGTTATTTGTAGATATTTGATAACTAGTTCTTTCGAAGGAGAATACTGTGCTTAAATTACTGACTTATTCTAGCAAGTTTCTTTCAAGCACACTGGCCTGTTAAACTACTTTTGTCAGAAACCATTTTGTTCACTGATTTGGTTATGTGTGACATCTTCCACACACCTAGATCTATGGTGCTATTAATCAAGTGTCATGCTTGTTAAAAACTGTCTCAGGTCAGCTCTCAGTGAATAGAGCTATGGTACACATGTAATTAGCAGAACAATGAGCTACTGCTCACAGATCAACCATTCTAACTATACCATCTTTACCTAAGTCTATACCGTTTACTACAACATGAAGTGATTTAGGTTGATGATGTAGTGGTGATCAAATTGGATGTAAGATATTCTGGGAAACCTTCTAATTACTCTTATAGCAATATTGCTTTAATTTTGATACTATTGGAATACATCTTCAGTAAAAGAATTAACCTCATCCAAGACAAAGGCTACACATTCAAGCAAAAGTTGTGAAGACATCAGCATGTCTTTTATCTCTTTACAGTTACCTTTACATTTCATCAACTGTGATATGCAAGAGTTAAGATCCCTTAAGAATATTGTAGCTAAAGCCAGTCTGTTTCTCAATGCAAAAAAGACTGAATATATAAGAAATGAGAATGAAAGCTACCTGTCAATTCATTTCAAAAAGAACTTCAAATCACCTTCATGGTATGTACACCAAGTTTCTCACCTGGGCTCAAATCGTCTCCCATAAACACCAAAGAGAAAGTTTATGGACACATTCCACCCATTTCTATTATTATTGTTGATAAGATTTTGTTGGCTAATGTTATTAAGCTGAATAGTAGGGAATATCAAAAGTTATACCTTGGAAACTTTAGCATACTAATAGAAAATGAAGACTACCCACCTACATTGATATTATTAGCAGAGTCACATAACAAGGAATTAAAAACCTGCCAAAGCCAAAGGGACACATAGATACCGTCTTACACTTCTTTTTTAAAAATTGCTTCAAGAAAATTGTCCTATCTTTACTGTTTCATGCATCTGCATATGTATATTCATGAGTATGCACGTGAATTTATCTTAATCGTTAATTCATCATTAGTTCTCTTTTCTAATAATTATATTTTATCCAAAATAGTTATTGAAATATTTCAAACAAAGGAATGGACTATTCCATTTTTTTTTTCTTTCTTTTTAACTTTTGAAAAGTCAAATATAATTTATTTGGCCTAATTTGTAAATGTTTCCATATAGTTGAATACCACAGAACTTAACTGATTTGGAGCTTTAATCTATCCTAAATTCTAAACTAATCCCCATACACATATTCACTATTCATTGGGAGAGGAAATGATGTTCTATAGACAGCAAAAGGGAACAAACAACACAAACATTAAAAAAAGGCATTATAAATTAGATAACTTAAGAGAAATCATTATTGATTACTTGGTATTATAGAAAAGTATGTACTAAAATTGAAATACTAAAAGCCAGATGATGACCAAAATGAACAAATATAGGAGAATTACCAGGATTAATTATACTAATGACCTGGATTTTTTTTCCTTCTGGAGTGTGGAATGAAGTAAATCCAGCTTTCAGCTAAGACAAATACATCTGTTATCTTAACCCTTTTGTAACTGTATTTCTAAATAAAAATATAAAAAATAGTTTGTGTTTCAATTGATTTTGAGCAGGATGGAAGAGAATAGTGACAGATTTTCTAATATAGCTTTTTCATTTATATCTATTTAAACTCATTGGTATAGGCCTCTTATTCAAAGAAACCTAGCATAGTATTAACCCATTAAGTCCCAGAGTACTTAAATTTCTGAATATTACTTTTAAATTGTTACGGATGATTGAAAATAGATTAAAATGAAAAAAATTAATTAATAAAACTCCTTTACTTCAAGTAGAAACGGAAATACTCGGTGTCCTGTAAATAGGACACTGAGACAATATAGCTTATTTAATGTTTTCATTTATTGTCCTATTTATAGGACAGTGGGACTTAATGGGTTAAGCTGATAAGTTTTAATTTGAATACAAATTATTTCTTATGTAGAATCAGAAGTAGTCCCAGATAGATTGATATCAGAAGGGTAGACCTTTTGATATCAACCTCACTTGTATGCCACACAAAAACAGATACATAACAAAGCAACGTGAATAGTAAAAAAAATTATAAAAGGAGAATTGTGTACATGTGTGTGTGTGTGTGTGTGTGTGAGAGAGAGAGAGAGAGAGAGAGAGAGAGAGTGAGATGAAAATAGCTCTTCGCCATCACACTTGACTGTGTTAACCACTAAATTACAAATTAAGCCTTTAGCATTCAGATTTCTTTGTCAAATGTAATGCTTAATTTATTCACATTGTTTTCAATTAATCATTCATTATCTTGTAGCTTCAAAATTTCAACAATGTATTTGTATATTTTTAGAATGACATTGTAGGACAGGTGTGAGAGGTTGTATCTGGTCAGTTTTAACAAAAAAACAGGTAGAATATTTGGGCTGGATATGGATTAAATGCTAAAGGGTTAAAAAGTGAGCCTTTAAGTTATTGCTCGACCTGTTAAAAATAGCAGACAGATACCTATCAAATCACATCACACCATCTTAAGCAACGAGATGCACATATTAGATAATGTGGTCATAGATGTTATTTAAAGAAGACTAGATGGTCAAGTCTGGACTACATCTGATCATAAGACAATCTGTATCAAGACTGATCAGACAAGAACACAAAGGAATGCAACCATCAGACTTGTACATCTGTAAACAAGCTAGCTGATAATGTGAGAAATAACAACCAATTCATTTTTGTATTGTCCTCTTAAAAGAGCATAACGATATTAAAATAAGTAATCCTTGATGCACAGAGCTTGAAGAAAATTGGTAGGGGTTAGGGGCAAAATGGTTACATTTGGATTAGCATCAACGTTTATCTGTTAATACTGAGGCTAAACATCAAACAGCATAAAAATCTTTAGTTGCTGATTCTTGCTTTTCTATCATACTGTTATTGCATATCTTTGTTCACAAATTATAATTATCTTAATCAGATGCAAACATTTCATTAGTCTCGGACATAAATGAATACACATTCTTTGCACAACCCAAGATCAATCCTCAAAAAATTTAATTAAAATGTTTGTAGTTTCAAAACAAAATAAATAAATAAGAATATATATATATATTATAAAAATGTGAAAATATATGTTAAATGTGTGACAGTAGTATGATTTATATTTCTTGATAATTAATTACTGGGTTAATTGACAATATGGCATAGATCTTTGCCATGACAGGTCTACTGCAAAACTGTTAAAAATGTGTTGACAGTGCAGCAAAAAGGTGCAATGAAATATTGGCAAACTATTTATAAAACAAACCAAAGTGCCTTACATATATGGAACCAAAAGCTAAATCAGGATTATATGATAGATTTGGTATATTCAAATGTATATACAATAGCAGACACTATAAGGTATAGCAGACACGTATGGGGTATACATATATTATATAGTACACAGATACTATATAGTATAGCAGATATATATGGTATAACAGTGTAGTGGTACAGTTCTGGATATAGTAATGGTACAGTGTTGGCAGTTTGAGGTAAGTAGAAGGAAGGCATTCTAAATATAATCCTCATTTCACACGATACTGCTATATATTAAGTTATAGTCACTTTAGTGTTGGAACAGATTCAGTGATAGATTTATATGTATGTACATTTTAGAATGAAGTACTGTAAAAAAATTGTAGTATTTTTATTACTGTTGTCATTATTGTTATGGTTGTTGTTGTTATCAAGGCAGTGAACAGGCAGAACCATTAATGAAAAACTTGGGTTGATATAATCAACAAGCCGCTTCCCCAAAAATTTCAGGCCTTATGCCCATTGTAGAGTGGATTATTATCATTAAAGCAGTGAACTAGGACAGGGGTTTTCAAACTTTTTGTCTTGCGGACCCCTTTATATTTCAGACTTTACCTTATAAATGCTTATGAAATTTATACATATATATTTGCTTAAAATAACATATATTTTTACATTTATTTATTTAACAGTATTTAACAAATAGGTTTATTGTCAATTAAAAGATTTCGATTAAAAAACATATATAAAATCAAATTGCCCATAAAAAGTATTTGCTGTCTACGGACCCCCTGCGGTCCGCAGACCCCAGTTTGAGAACCCCTGAACTAGGAGATAGCAGTATTATTAGCATGTAGGACAAAATGCTTAGGAGTATTTCCTCAGGCTCTTTACATTCTGAGATCGAATGCACCAAAGTCTGCTTCTAATCCTTTTGGAGTCAATAAAATAAGTAGCAGTTGGGCGCTGGTGTCTAATCAACTAGATCCATCCTCCAAAATTTCAGCCTTCATACTTACAGTAGAGAGGATTATTGCTATTGATCTGGCAGAATTGCTAGCATGCCAGCATTTTGTTTGTCTCTACGTTCTGAGTTCAAATTCTGCAGAGGTTAATTTTGCCTACCATCTTTTCATGGTCAATATAATAAAGTACCAGTTGAACTCTGGGATTAATGTAATCCACTAAACCCCTTCCACAAAATTCCAGGCCTTGTACCTTTAGTAGAAAAGGTCATTATTATTATTATTATTATTATTATTATTATTATTATATTATAGACATCGCACAGTATACAATATCGTGAGGTTGTAGATTGAAAATATTGTGTCTACCGGGGGTTTGTACTGCTTGCCAAGTCATAACAAGGACCTCAGACAGACAGTACTCTATGCAATATGCATGCAATTCCATGTAATGCTGACTTTTCCAATAAATCGAGATTATAGGCTATTTTTCAAATATTTTTTTTTTCAGATTGGGTAGTACTGAACTCAATGTCCCAATGACAACAGGGATAACCTTCATGTTTGATTTTCATAGCTGCCACATCTTAGCGATCTCAATTCTCAGCTCTCCATATTCATCAACTTTTTCTCTTTCTTTCATGATGATATATTGATCTCCTGGCTCTGCCATGTCAATTATTAGGCACACTTCTTTGTCCCTCCTAAAGGTTACTATATCTGGCCTCCAGTGCTCTAACACCTTGTCTGTCTGGAAGTCAAAGTCCCAGAGGAATTAAGCCTTCTCCTTTTTGTCCATTACCTTTTCTGGTGTATGTTGGTACCAAGCACCCATAACCTCATATCCATACTTACAGCATAATAACCAGTGGAGGTTTTGGGCTACTTTGTCGTGTCTACGCTTGTATTCTTTCTGCAGAAGACTTTCACAAACACTAACAATGTGAGTCACGCTTTCGGCCATCTTCCCACATATTCTGCACAGGTCCGTTGCACTTGTGTGGTATACATTTTTTTCACTGAGTTGGTATTCAATGCCTGATCCTGGGCAGTGATGATTAGGCTTTCAGTATTCTTTTTTAGGTCACCCTTTCTGAGCCACTTCCATGATGTTTCCTGGTCTTTTACTTTGTTGGTTTCAAGGTGGAACTGGCCGTGTAATTCCATACAGAGTGGGGTTTCTTCTCTCTCATTAGCTGTACTTGATCAGCATTCATGAGCACTCTCAAGACCATCTTTGTTAACTCCATCTGCCTTAGCAGGTCATGTTTGCTCTTTACCAAATATTCTGCCATGTTTCTTCTTTCACTGTTGATGCATTCCCATATGCTAATCAGCCCATGTTCACCTTTACCTCTCTTCATGTAAAGCCTGTGTATATTTGCCTTAGAGTGGAACGCACCATACACTGTCATTGTCTTTCGGGTAGTGCAATCGAGTTGGTTAATCTCCACTTGTGCCCATTTCAGGATGGGTGCACTGTAGCAGAGTACAACAACCATCCATATGTTGATGGCAGTCACAAGGTTTCTTGAGCTGAGTCTCAGCCAGCCTCTCCATTTCAGGCTCTGTTTTTGCCAACAGTTTAAAATCATCCATGAAGAGAAGGTGGTTGAAATGAGGTCCATTCTTTCTCAGCTCATAGTGCACGTTGATTTTAGGTAGCACTACAGAAAGTGGGATCAAGGCTATAACAAATAATAGAGGTGAACAAGGGTCTCTTTGGAAGATACCGCTTTTGACTGATATATCAGCTAAGTGCTGCTTGTTACAGGAAAGACATATTTTCCAACTAGGCATGCTGTTCTTAATTGCTAGCATGCTAGCATTTTCGATGACTCTACATTCTGAGTTCAAATCCTGCTGAGGTTGATTTTACCTGCCATCTTTTTGTGATCAATATAATAAAGTACCAGTTGAACACTGCAATTTTCTCCTTCATCTTTACAGGATCAATACTGGGGCCAAAGCAATCGAATCACCCCATCCCTTAATATTGCTGGCTCTCTTACTCTTTTACTTGTTTCAGTCATTTGACTGCGGCCATGCTGGAGCACCACCTTTAGTTGAGCAAATTGACCCCAGGACTTATTCTTTGGAAGCCTAGTACTTATTCTATCGATTCTTTTGCCAAACCGCTAAGTTACGGGGACATAAACACACCAGCATCAGTTGTCAAACACAGACACACAAACACACACATATATATACATATATAAGACGGGCTTCTTTCAGTTTCCGTCTACCAAATCCACTCACAAGGCTTTGGTCGGCCCAAGGCTATAGTAGAAGACACTTCCCCAAGGTGCCACGCAGTGGGACTGAACCCAGAACCATGTGGTTGGTAAGCAAGCTACTTACCACACAGCCACTCCTGCGCTATGTATGAAAATTTGAAACCATTATCATCATCAACATTTTTATTATTGTTATTGTTATTATTATTATCATCACTGTCATTAAGGTGGTGAGCTGCCAAAATTTAAAACCATTATTAAAACATAAACAAACAGCAAGCTGGCAGAGCCATTAGGGTGTCAAAGGAGGAAGAAACAGACGCAGAAGAGCGGACTGCCAGAAACACTGGAGTTCAGGACAAATGCCTTGCACCATTTTTTCTGATTCTTTACAGTCAGTATTCAAATCCTGTCAATGTCAACATTGTCTTTAATCCCTCCAGATCAATGAAACAGTGTAGCTGTCAAGTATTGAGGGGGGGGGGGTCAACAATAACAACTAATTCTGACACACTGCCTAATATATAGTCAAAGACATTTTTAATCATAGATTTGCTAGTCACGATTGATTTCCGACTAAATAACAACATACAAGCTGCTATTTTGATAGTAAACCATTTCCAGTGACCTTTGGAATGGTACATTAAACTATTATCAAAGTGACACTGTTTGCTTAACATGCTCTGACCTGTGTTACATTACAGGAATCCAGGAAATAGAAATCTGTAGGTAGTTTGAAGATCAAATTTGTGTCTTTAAGGTTCAATGTGTTGCAATTTAAAGGTGCTGAACCTTTAAAAAGCAGGAATTGTCTGCATCTTGTTTTGTAAGGAACTGAGAGATTTGACCAAAATTCAGGATATACTGGGTTTCACAAATTAGATACAGAACAACAAAAGTATATTGCTATGCTATGTAAGAGAACTCCTTACCAGCTTTAGCAACATAATAAGATGTACATAACACTGTGATGAAGGATTACGAGGATGAAGACATTTTATTCAAGCAAAGGATAAATCCATTGGGAAAAAAAGACTCTGCTGTAATCTCTCATCAAGAAAATCCTACAGATGTTCCACAAACAGAAACATGATGAGTCACAAAAGGAGATGGCATGTGATCATTTAACCTGCTGAAAACCAGAGCTTAATCTCATTCAAATTACAACTTGTCATTTCTTTTTTTTTTTAATAACAAGAAAGACACATTACATAACGTAAATTGTGATATACTATATTTGAGAAAAAGATGGAAGGATCATGACTGGAATTGCTTTGAACATAAGCCCTTTTGTTAATGGTTTAGTGGGGCTATAAAATAACAATGGAACCATAAAAAAGTCTTTCAAGTTCAATTTTTTAAATGCAAAGTAAATAGGTAAAGTAACTTAATAAGTGGAAAATAGCAAAAAATAAAAAAAAATGCACATTAACAAACAACAAATTGTATTTGAGAGAGAGAGGGGGAGAGAGAAAGAGAGAGAGAGAGAGAGAGAGAGAAAGAGAGAGAGCGAGAGAGAGAGAGAGTCATGTTTCTATAAGACTGAAGTGATACAAAATTAGCTTGTCACTATCAGCTAGAATCCAATAATTATCACTATTAGCCAGTATCTAACAATTATCTACATAGTAGACAAGGAAGTATTTCACCATTGTGCCAACTTAACATAATGGTAAGTTGGTATGTATAGTTACACACTTACCATAATTCACATTCCAATATTGCTACTGATATACCTTACATACAAACACAAGGGTCTCATTAGAATTAATGTAACCAATGTATTTGTATCTTTATGAGAGGGTCTGTGGATTTTTTTCACATAACATGAGCTTGTGTATGTTACCATTATTCATTTGCATACTTCAAACTTCAGACGACAATCTTATGCCCTGCCATCCGAGCTATCACAAGCTACATTTGCATACCTAAACACTATGCATATGTAACTTTCTTTGGACATATGCATACAAGGACATGTATAAACACACTCTCATAATTAAACAACAGGTAATAACAAACATAAATACACACACACAGATAAAGACACAAATAGATATTTAAAATCACTTTAATGTCCACATTGTTCATGATTGCATGGGTTAGATGAAACTTACTTAAATAGATTA
>NC_142944.1:56293961-56431461 GCF_046866305.1 Octopus bimaculoides
CACACAGTGAGACTGAACTCAGAGCCATGTGGTTGGGAAGTTAGCTTCTTACCACACAGCCCTGTCTGCATCATTTATTCAAAAGGGGCAAACAAGGGAAATTCTACACAATAACTCAAACTGCTAATAATAGCAGCCAAATTACCAAATCACAATCTCTATTAAAAAGAAAAAGATATTTGACATGATGTAGAATACTCTCTCAAAACACTGAGTGTTAAAATACCAGAGAACCATGCACAGGCAAGACACCTCACCCCAGATCCCATCCAGGTATGATGAATATCTATGTTTTGCCATGTTTGTGGCTTATTAACATTGTATACCCAAATCAAATCAGAGATGAATAATACAGCCAGTCCACAACAAATGCACAGAGTGTGAAAACTATCTGCTGGTATGCCTGGAGAATACATACATGAGAATAAATTTGAATATGAAATAGAGGCAGTGCTAATATGTTATATATATATAACACCATGCAACTTAGTCTAATGATATACTTTTCTGAAAACAAAGCTTCATAAACCGTATATGTTCTCACATATATTTCTCTTTCTAACAATTGAATTCGGCCATCACCATCATCACCCCTATGTGATCAAGAAGCCTGCTTTACAACCATGTATTCCATGTTTGGTCCTGCTGTACAATACCTACAATATACTTCATGCTATAACAACAGATGGACTTATGATTTATGAGCAGACTTTTATACGCATGGAAACTGTACACAATATATATTATATATCTGTTATACAAGGGGTTGCTGAAAAGTTCCTGGTTTTAAGGGCTTTGTTGGAGGACCAACCTTACAAGATCTTTTACAGGGCTTACAAAAACTGTATGAATCTGAAAGGGGAATATTCCCCTCTCACATTAATTAACTGATCCTCCTGTATTTTCGTTTATTCAAAGCCAGGAACTTTTCAGCGCATCCACTGTTGTTTTCGGAGCAAGAGGGTGAGAGAAGGAGAGTTATGGGGATGCAAACACACCAACACCTGTTGTCAAGCAGTGGTGGAGGACAGACACACACACACACATCTATGACAGGCTTCTTTCAGTTTTTGAATCCACTCACAAGGCTATAGTAGAAGATACTTGACCAAGGAGGCACACAATGGAATTGAACCAGAAATCATGTGATTGGGAAGCAAGTTTCTTACCTCACATCCACAATATCTATATCACTGCATATCTTTCACACATTTTCTTAAATGAGTAGAGAGCTTTGGTTTCTTTAGCCTCCCCTAGTAACTCAACTGGGTCACACAGTCAATTTTCTTTATGTTGCTTCAAGTTCCACCACCAGTTGGAAGCTCTGCAGTGACCACAGTTAGGAGCAGTAATCCAAATGATTGAGAATGAAAGTTCTCCATAGGAATAGCATGATATCCTTTCTTCTGGTTCAGAATGGTCTTAGAATCCATCCAGCTACCCGACTGTACAGTGTTGCCATCTTGGTAATACACGTGCAATGTTGCGTCATTACCCACACAGATTACCATGTCACACTGACTCACTATGGGATTATACTACCCACTGGTCCTGTGTATTCCAATTGTAGTTTGTTTGTGAACTGGTAGTGGAGTGCTTGAAACTTCTCAGCATTGAACTGAATGTTATTTGCATCAGCCCATTTGTGTATTTCATTCGTGTTGCTTTGCAGTTTTAGTATGTGACCAGGTGTGATGAGGGCACTCAGCCACCTGTGATACTTTTCTATCATTTGCATAGTTGATGAGAGTGGCTCACTGTATAATTGAGTGCATGTCTGAGAGAGCCACCACAAACAGTAACGGTTCCTGTACTACACTGCGAACTGATGTCTCCCCAGAGGGCGCACCAGTGCCTACAGCTGTCTGACTTGTGTCATTCACAAAGCCATGCAGCCACTCTCCCAGTTTTCCAGTGACACCAAGGTCACATAATTTATGATATATCACCCCATGATCAACTTTGTCAGAGTTGAAATACATCACATCCACATGGAAGCCGTGTTGTGTGTGTGTGTGTGTGTGTGTGTGTGTACAAACAAGAGAAAAGTTACATAATACATGCAACAGATTTGAGGCCAGCAGAGCTAAAGATCTACTCCATCACCTGTTAGGGTTTCTCATTTGTTTGCCATGTTCATCTTCATCTCCAAAACAAACATACACAAAAAGTGTAAATCATTTCCTTCAAATGAATGCATACATAATATACAGTATACACAAATCAAGAAACTCTTTAAATACTCACCCTGGCTATGGAGGGACCGGAACAAATGCTGAGACATTCTTGACTTATTTGGTGTCTTTTTAAGCATTTCATCAACATCTTGCTTTCTCAGTTTTGTATGACCAATTCGAGCTGAAAGAAAAGGAAACAAAGAATATAAACATATAGTATATATTTGTTATATGCATACATATTCATTGTTATCAACATTATTTTGTTTGATATTCCAGATTTTTCCACTTAATCACAATAGCATGTATGTGTGAGTGTGTGAGAGTGATGGGGTGAGATGGAAAGACACGTGAAAGCATTGAAAATAAGCGGAGAATTATGATGCCACACACATACTACACTGAGTAAAACAGTTGGCTAAACAAGTGGAAAAAGTGTAGTGTTGAAAAGAATGTTTAGTTGTAATGTGTGATGGATGTGACAATTACTATGACAGGGTACTATGACAAAAGGCACCAAGTACACTCTGTAAAATTATTGGTAAATGAAAGAACATGCAGTCATAAAAACAAATACAACATGAAACACGCTAGCAAGATGTGACAACATGGGAGCCATCTAAGAAGGCAGAGACTCTCAATAAGAATTATCTTGAGCAGTAACTACCTATTACAGCATTGGAAAACAGGCATAAAAGGATCACAGACACAATAGTTAGGTACGTAAACAAAATAAGAGAACTTGTTATGTAACAAAAGGCCGAATATTTCCATTGCCAGTTATATTTGAGTATTTGCTATTTAAAAAAACAAACAAAACAATCAAGATTGTTTGGTGCAGTTGTGAAACTTAAGTAATGCATCCTTGAGCCAATGTTTTAAGCTGGATAGAGAGATGGATCGAAAGTGTGTGTGTGTGTGTGTGTGGCTATGATTAGGCTGGCTGGTAGACTGAAACGCTACTCTACATTTTCTATGACATGTAACCACTTCTTTAGACTAGTCAAAGTGAGTGAGCAAAGATACATTTCATCACTCTGATGATAGAAGTATCATGGAAAAGTGAGTGTATAAAGAGTAGGAAAGTAATAACAGTAATGATAATAATAATGGTAATAGAAAGGAAAATTATTAATACTACTATACCTCTTATTGCGGCTATTGCACTATACATGCACACAGTGGTTGGTGTCAGGAAGAGCATCCAGCCATAAAAACCATGCCAAAACAGACACAGAAGCATGGCATAGGCTCCTGCCTGGCCAGCTCTTATCAAACTGTCCAACCCATGCCAGTATGGAAGGAGGACATTAAACAATGATGATGATTACATATATATATTGGGACAAACAAGAGTACATATATTTTTTATTATCTTTAATTACAGAAAGTTACAAAAATGAATCACAGGCTAATAGTTTCACACACACACACACACACACACAGAGTAAATACAGAGAAGAGACTGGAATAACTGATGCTTGCCTAACCAGAGAATGATTGGTTTTGATACAGATGGCATTTCAATAAACCTTGTATAATATATGCATACTTCATCTGAACAAGAACATTTTTAAACTGTACACGCATTAGACCATTTATTTTCAGCATTCTCAAAGTTGAGTTGTATTTTCAATCAGAACTGATATTTTAACTTTCACCTCTCAGATCAATGAAATAAGAAGCAAATCTTATAAAAAAGAATGTCAAAAACTATTTCCATTGAAGACAAACACATTTTTTTACACACACACACATTTTATATATATATATATATATATATATATATATATATATATATATATATATATATATATATATATAATTGCTATATTTGCTGAGAGAGCAAGCCAGGAATAAACTAACAGATACGTAGAGAATTTGTTTCTGAAGAAAGAGGGAAAAAAATGTGAGAAAAAAACAGTGGTGGTATTATTCCCCCACTTAATAAACATAGAGCTAATCTGTGAAGTGAAGTTTGTTGTGCTGTAAAAACATTCTTACATCATGGACTAAACTTTGGCACCAGTCACGAAGTCTCCTACAGTGTACAGTTTTCAATGTGTACATACTGATGTGTGTGTGTGTGTGTGCATGCATTGGTGTGAAGTTTGTGAGATTTTCAAAAATATTATTTCTAAAAATATGTCACAGTTGTACTCTAAAGAAAATACCAACGGTAAACTAGTCTAACTTAATATTTGACATGCAAAATGTGAAGAGACCGTCTTTTGTTTTTTTTTTTTTTACTAATATACACTAACAAACAATAAATAATGTTTATGAATAGGTTTTTTTTATCACAGCAAAAGATAACAAGAAAATGACTTTGACTGCATACTGTCTGCAATAAATCCATTAATTAATACCACACCTAATGTTATGCCGAAACATTGTTTAATTACAGTTAGACTTCATAGGAATATTTTGAGGTTTCTTTTAATACTAATCATTGCTTTACAGATTATTTAACTTTATTATTTGTAGATTAATATAATATTTTCTTAATTAAGATTTCACAAACATCTGTACCTCCAACTTGAGAGAAATTGGTTTTTAAACCCTTTAAAACAAAGTAAACAGAACAGATTTGATGTGACAGTGGAGAAAGGAATGGGTAAGACAAATATAAATAAATAACTATGAAAAAGGAAAGAAACATGACACATAAAACGGGGATATTAATCAATGTGAGTGATGACAAAATGTATTTCATTCGAAGAATTTAATAATGGTAACAGTGAACAATGCATCATTCAAAAGCAGAAGATTAGTGTCAAAGAAATGTAATATTTTTTGATAAATGATTCAATTTTTGGCAGTTAGTTCTCTTTATCACTTCAGATTAGATATCAATATTATGTAATAATGTAAGATGGTAAGCTGGCAGAGTGGTTAGCATGAGAAAACAAAATGCTGAGTGGTATTTCATCTGTCTTTATGGTCTGAGTTCAAATTTTGCTGAAATCAACTTTGCCTTTCATCTTTTTGGGGTGGTGGAGTCGATAAAATAAGTAGCAGTTGGGTACTGGCGTTGATGTTATTGACTTACCCCCTCCCCCAATATTACTGGCCTTGTGCCAAAATTTGAAACCAATATTATTTGATAATTATACTTTTTTTTTTAAATATAATTCAGAGAATTATAATATAATATATAAAATTATAATAACACCTTGAAACTAACAACTTAAAAAAAAAGGTTCCTATGCTAACATAGCTTCTTTCAGTTTCCATCCACCATATCTACCTGCAAGGCAATGTTTGACCCAAGGCTACTGTAGAAGACATTTGCTCAAGGTACCATGCAGTGGGAATGAACCCAGAACCATGTGGTTGAAATCAAGCTTCTTACCACATAGCCACACCTGTGCTTATATGAGCATAAATACAATAATTTTTGTTTACTAGAACAATAGCTAATTGTTTCTTTTTCCTTTTTCTTTTTTTTACTACTGGCCAACTTTTCTTAACATATCATGGTCAATAGTCTAGCATTTTCACAAACAAGATTCGCTGCTAGGTTCAATTTTTAAAAATGTGATGTAAAATGATGAGTAGCATCATGATGTAAATATGAGAGGAAAGACAGCACAGAAAATACAAAAAGATGAAAAAGAAAAAACTGCGACAGTCGAGTTGCGTTTAAATTCCTCATTAAGCACCAAAATGTGGCCTGAAATAACATCAAAATTCTATAATCATTATTACAGAACACAAGCCAAATTTCCTTGTCAATCAAAAGTAGAAACAAGAGTTGTTAAATAGGGACCAAGCTTAGAAAACATCTAATATGTTTTAATCATTATCATCAACATGGATACCAAATCACACAACTGACTATGAAGCCAATTAGCGATAAGCTTGAGATGCCAACATAGTCTAATTGATCAACCATTTAAAGGAGACATGCTACATGAAAATTCAGTGTATAGTTCACTCTATCTGATCAGGGAAAAATAAGGCAGAATATAAGAGCTTCTTTGAAATTTACCCAATGCCCACACAAGTAGTCAAATTTTAGCTCAGATTCCTGTCAAACTTAAGTAATAACAATAAGCAGCATAATTAATATAGAAAAGAACTAAATCATCTTAGCTCAGAAGGATTCATCAGGTTGTTCCAGAGCTGCTTCTTTAACGTCATCAAGTAGTTCCCCTCAATCTTGGCTGTCAGAATGTCTCCCTCGCGCCTCTTATTGAGTGGTAGCAAAAGACCTCATTCAGAACTAGCTTTCATGATGGCAACTCCCACATGCATCTCACTTGTCAATGGGCTGTATGCAATGTTTCAAGTAGCATGGACACTTCAAAAGCAGAACATCCTGCAAGACAGTGAGTGATCTGAAAGACCTGCCATGAGTGTCTACACCTGCTGAAAGTAGTGGATGTTCATGGAAACTGAACACCAATTAACTTGCTTTCAAAGGTAGCTTAATGGTGCAATATATAAAAGTAGGTATCACAAGGAATCTTTGAAAATATTTAAATATAATTTCTACTGTGCATTTTCTTGGAGAGCATACAAAAAGAAACATTGTGGTACTTCACTGGTGAAATTTGGGTGAAGTTTTAGGAAATATGAGAATTTGAATGGTCAGTGAAATGGATGAAATCTTTTTTTTATATCAAATTAAAGTGAAAACCTTCCTCTTCATAACAGTATTATTTTTAACATAACTCTAGTTATGGCACTCGAGCACATTGAATTAAAATGAAGGCTGCCATTCAATAGTCGAAAAGAAGAAGAAAAAACAGGAAATGCCAGGGTATTTGAGGGACCCTGACATGATATGTAACAGTTGGATCATCATCATCATCATCATCGTTTAACGTCCGCTTTCCATGCTAGCATGGGTTGGACGATTTGACTGAGGACTGGTGAAACCGGATGGCAACACCAGACTCCAATCTGATTTGGCAGAGTTTCTACAGCTGGATGCCCTTCCTAACGCCAACCACTCAGAGAGTGTAGTGGGTGCTTTTACGTGTCATCCGCACGAAGGCCAGTCAGGCGGTACTGGCAACGACCACGCTCAATATGGTGTATTTTATGTGCCACCCGCACAAGAGCCAGTCCAGGGGCACTGGAAACGATCTCGCTCGAAAATCCTACGAAAGCCAGTCGGATGGAACTGGCAGCGGCCACGCTCAAAATGGTGTATTTTATGTGCCACCCACACAAGAGCCAGTCCAGGGGCACTGGCAACGATCTCGCTCGAAAATCCTTACACATGTTACGGGCACAAGTGCCAGAAAGGCAACGCTGGGCACAGCTGCTATCCCGATTTCGCTTTCGCTTGCCCCAATAAATCTTCACAAGCTGAGCTTCATGTCCAATGAAGGAGTTCGATTTCACTTGCCTCAACAGGTCTTCGCAAGTGGAAGTTCAGTGTCCAATTTAACTCAATTTAGATTTCACTTGCCTCAACAGGTCTTCGCAAGTGGAGTTTAGTGTCCAATTTAACTCAATTTCGATTTCACTTGCCTCAACAGGTCTTTGCAAGTGGAGTTTAGTGTCCAATGAAGGAAGGAAGGTACGCATAAGTGGACTGGCTGAGGCCTTAGTTTTAGGTCTCATTTGGCTTGCCGGGTCTTCTCACGCACAGCATATTTCCAATTGGCAGAGTTTCTACAGCTGGATGCCCTTCCTAACGCATGAGAAGAAAGTTCACATCCAGAACTTTCAAATGATATATAATTTTCCTCAGGAGATATTATTTTCACATAAAAATGATGAAGCGAAAAGTGTGTTTTTTGCATGTTCAAACTGTGCTTGTCTCCATTGTATGGCATTCTATAGTGATCCCTATCAGAAACGGTCAAAATAAGTAGCAGATTGGAATGAGTACTATGATCAACTAAAAACCCTTGTAATGGTGCTGCTACATGGTCACAGTGACAAAAATGAAGCCAGTAAAAGACTAAATGAACAAACATTATGCAATAAAAGAATAAACATATATTCATTACAGGTATTTGCATAATATTGATGTTATAAAGAGGCAGAGATGAAATGCAAAACAATTAAAGAGGCCCAAGTAGGGAAGAGATTACATCAAAATCGCAACCAATTAGAAGGGTTGAAAATGATGTGCAATTTGCTCTCTAAGTTGCAGTGAAGAGATGATGTTACAAAATTAGTAAAAAAGAACAGAGGTTTACCTATTAAAGACATACTTGTTACCACTGTACCATTATGTAACAAATAGATACCATTTAAAATTAGAATAAAGAAAATAATTAAAGTGGATAAACAAAGTTGTGAATTAATAATTATCGAAGGAATGTGTAACCTGCTTGATAGATGTCATTTACTGATTATTATCAAATGTTACATTTCATTTTTCTTATGCCTAGGTCAGAGGAAGGATAAGGTCTCCATGACTGCTGCACATATTCATCCTCAAACCTGGATTAAATGTTTGTAACCGTGTAGACTCAGTTAAAGATATCCAAAGTAATAATGATAATTATGTTAAACCAGTCAATGGATTAAGCTTATTACCTACAAAATTGCATAGTGTAGCAAGTGAACAGGAAGATCATTGATCACTGAACTGAAACTCATAACAGTTTTGATCCTTTTTTCTTTAATTTTTAGTATCCTGTCATACCTATTTGTATCGTTTACTTGTCAAGCTGGGAAGGATTTGTGTGAGTTAATGAAATAAATACCAGTAATCTACTGGAGTCATTACCAGGTACTATACTATTCACCTATAAAGATTAGGACTGTGTCTCATTAAAATAATCACTAACACCAATAATAGCAAGAAAGTTGTTTGGTCAGTGTTGGCTCAGTGCTGAACAACAGCTACTAAACCAAAGGTTATCATCATCATCGTTAACTTTTACCTTATCTTCATAATCATTATCATTGACATGTTTAATATATATTAATTTATACACAATGCTGTGATTGTACATATATATTCAAAACAATATCTTGCTATGACAATTTCTTTCATGCACTAATTCATCTATAAGGCCCGATTTTTTAATATATAACTAATGGAATTAGAATAGAGACTATTGGTGACCTGCTTTAGTGAAGTCAGTTTGCTTAGAAGCTGAAATGGAGATTTTTCTGTAGCATAAGGGAAATAAATTTTTAACAAAGTAAGGCATAGTTTTTCATCAGGTCTGAACATAGAATTTTCCTTTTCTATTATTTCATCTCACAACCAGCTGGAAGTTGTCTCTGTACCCTGTAATGCAAACTACTGTCTGCATGGTCATTTGACTTCCTGGAAATAAAAGCCAAAGCTCCCTCAAATATAATACACACATACAAAAAAAAAAAAAGAAAAACAGAACAAGATATTCGGTAATCTAGTCCTAGAAACACTGCCTGAAATAAATATGAAATGGTCACAGCTGGAATGCTCATTCAGAACTCACCTGGGGCCAAGCAACAACAATCATAACATATTTATAACAATTTAAAGCTTAATATACAGCTGTTATTCTTTGGCCTAATTCTACCCCAACTAGCATAACTATGTCCTTTGTCACATCATCCATTTAAATAACATGTTCAGGTAAGTACAACAGTCCTTGTTGAATACATCTATCATCTTCAATATACAGTAAATGCCTATTACTATTTTCTGTGAATTTGTAAAGTGCTGAACACATGATGTATAACAGCACACCCTCCTTTTCTACATTCTAAACATGGTCACTTCCTTAATGAAAATTTCTGCAAATAATAAAAAAAATAGTGTGTTTTATTTACAGTGTTTTATGTATTTCTGTTTATAGCTAACTTTATAACTGTAAGCTAATTTTTGACCCGTTAGCCTATATTAGTAACTTCCCAATCTGAAAACTGATACAGCAGACTTATGCGTTAGGCTTTCTCACACATACCTTCAGACCTCTTCATTCAATTCTTGACCCTCCGTGACTTCAAGGCTCCCTGACTGTAGAAGCTTTGACAAGCATTTATTCTTGAAGGCTTTTATAAGCATTTTGATATTAAAAACAAAACTACAAAAATCATGTTTTCCAAAATGCATTTTGATAGACTCTACCATAAAGCTCAAATTCTTTACTGAATAAGCAAAGCATACACTTCTCTAAACCCTCAACATAAATCTGAAAGTTATTCCTAAGAAATTTTACTCAAATTAACTTCTTGCAATTCACTGAAAATCAAAAAAATTTACTCTGAGAAAACTTATTATTTGATAATGATATTACCTCAATGAAAATAAAGAGTATGTATTCTGAAACTGTAAAATAATCCAAAAGTTTATTTTATCTATGATAACTTAAATTTAATACTAGCTCTACTATTAAAATCTGTTTCAGGAGACTAGGAGCTCTCAGATTTTTTTCTTCTAGTGTATCTCTTCATCATGGTTGGCATATCTAGCTTAAAGAGTATCGTGTAAAATGGCCATGTGCCACAGAACAGACATGTATTATTTGTGGTTAATTTTGCCTTTCGTTCTTCAGATTTGATAAAATAAAGAAAATACTAATTCAAGTACACACACACACACCAAAAAAAAAAAAAAAATTCTGATATCATTCCATAAAAGAAATCAATTCCAAAACTTTTTCAACAAGTAATTCAATTGTTGACATGGTTTCAAAAATGCACCTCTGTATCCTTTTCAATAGAAGTATACAGAGGTGCAGAATATTTGCTTTCTTTTATAAGTATTGCTGAAAACCTTTGCTCCCAACAATAAATGCAGCAAGCTAGACACTGTATATAGTTTATAGACAAATGAGTTGTGTTTAATTGATTACAATGACTTCACAAATCCAATATTTTACAAATTTTGTCAACCTTGCAATTACTCTTGCACATTCTAGTTTGAGAATCTCTGTTTTACATTTAATAACTTACTTCCTGCATTATGTCCACTTTCTGTAAGAGCTTCCATCATTCAGTAATAATTAATCATAATAAGTTTAATCAGTGAATGAGGAAAACATCATTCACCAAGATCTGACTTTGGCCTTTTCAGCATTAAAAACTTCCTCAGCTCTGCTGACCCTTTATTCTCCTTTACCATTTTTTTATGACTGTTTGTTTTACCCAAATCAGCACTTACCTAGAAAAGCTCCACTCACAGCTGTCCTAGCTATAAGAACTGCATCTTTTTACTCTAAACATAACATATTCTAGGACCACATTATTAAACGGCCTCTAACATTTTACTCTTTTTCTTGACCAAAGTTCTTATGAAATAAACTTATTTGGGTTTCATGTCATTTTAAAATAATCTAGCATTTGTAGGAATTTAAAAAAGTAAATTATCTTTTTCATTAACAAACTGGTGTTAGGAATATAAATTCACAAAAAATTTCTTACATAAAATTATGAAAGGTTTTAATTTAAATAACATTTTAAAATGAGAATCTTGTGTTATTGGTGCTTTCACGTAAGATGCTGTGAAAGGGTCAACACAGTTGAATCTGCTTTGAGGGTTTCTAACAGATCAAAAGATTACACAGAGGTTTCCTTGCAGACTTTACTGCTTACACTGTCTGCTAAAATTTTTACTTGCCTTGTGTGGATGTAGTTAATTAAATGAAGCGCTTAACAAGTTTTGTAACTGTGATCAATCCCTCATTTTTTGTTGGAGAGCATGTCATGCTATCCTAAAATTTTGTAATTAAAAAAGGAATTGCCTACTTGAAAGACAAGCTTTATGAGCTTCCAAAAAAAGATTTAGCCATGACATTGACTTTACAAGCAATCAAGTCTAAAATGTTACTCCATTGAAATGATGATTTATTATATCAGCATAAAGCCAGATATATATACAGAAGGGTATAAGTATTGAATTGATCCCTCTATTTCAATGGTATTTATTTTAATGTTACAAGAGGAAATTACAAAAAGAAAGAAAAGCAAAATTTTAAAAATTCTAGCAGCATCTGAATTCTAAACACTGTCATTTATTTACTGCAGAACTCAACTGTTTCACTCAACTTACTGACTTTGTTTCTTTGATTTATTATTTTTTAATTGAATTTACTTATTTAATTTCAATGCTCTCAGTGACCAGAGAAATATGCAAGTTTCAAACAAAAAGTTACTTGGCTGAAATTTAACCACCAAATGCAAAATTAATAATTATAAATTTCAATAACATTTAAGAACTTGCACAATTCCACACTCCCTAAAATATTCAAAGATACCATTGAAATTGCTAACCTTTAAAAAACAAATAAAAAAAAAATTTTTTAATTGTTAAATTCCAAAAGGAATTCAATTCATAATTTGTCTGTAGACTGAAAGTTCTAAAAGTTGAAAAAAAAATTTGTTTTGCAGTATATCTCTATATTGCTTTCATTGAAGTGAATGTTACCATGCTGGGATAGTTCATTTGGGACTGAAATACAAGATCCTTAGATAGGAAATAAAATGAGTTTTGCAAAAAGGAAGGGGAGAAGAGAAAAGAGTAAAATTACAAAAGGGGTGGGGATGAAGAAGAGAAGAATAAAATTACAAAAGGGACAAGAAGTGAAATTTTAAAGGGACGGAACACAAAATTGCAAGCAGAATAAAACAGTAAAGTTAGTTCTATTTATTTATATTTAATATATATTATTGTATATTTACTTGTAATGCTAAAAGAAATGACAGATTAAAACAGAATGACTTGTCAATAAAGACAATTAATTACATCTTATGTATCAGGAATCAAGGTTCATTATTTCAAAGATATGCTTCAGATTGCATTAACGAATGTAAGAAGTTCATTCCCAACATGGGTTCAGTTCTGCAGTGTGGTACCTTGGGCAGGTGCCTTCTACATAACCTAGGGCTCACCAAAATCCTGTAAATGAATTTGGCAGATGGAAAGTAAAACAAAAACAAAAAAAAACAATTTTTAATTAAGTGTGTGCATGTAAGCATGAGCACATACATGTGTCTGTGTGTTTGTTTACATTTGAGCTCTACAAAAGTTGCCCAATGCAGGCAGTGTTGATGCCATTTCTACAGTCATCAAACAACCTGCAGCTTCACACCTTCAACAGCATGTGAAATAAGACTTGCCAACAAGAAAGGTATCTGGCTGTAAAACCATGTCTTTAAAAACTATATTTCTTTAACCCATGCTAGCAAAATGAATGAACATTCAAAGAAAAAAAAAGACATATATTCAGGGGCATACATAAAAAACATACCAATAAACACAGATATATATACCATGAAGATATGCATCTTCAAAATTATTATTTTAGGTCTATTGAAGGCAGCGACCTGGCAGAAATATTAGCACACCAGGCGAAATGCCTAACAGTAACTCATCTGTCTTTATGTTCTGAGTTCAAATTCCACTGAGGCTGACTTAGCCTTTCATCCTGTCGGGGGGGGGGGGGGGGGGTCAATAAATTAAGTACCAGTTGCGTACTGAGGTTGATCTAATCGACTAGCCCCCTCCCACAAAATTTCACGCTTTGTACCTAGAGTAGAAAAGATTATTTTGGGACTATTTTTGTATGCTTGCATGGTTTCAATGTAACCTGCAAATGATAGGGGTCTTGTTGTAATGTTATAATATTCAGCATCCTTAGATTAACCTTCACTATTTCTTCCAAGGTTTACTCTTCTGCAAGGTTCTTTTAGAATGATTTCCACTTCTTTACTGTATCAAATATCTGTAGCAACTTAGTCTTCTGTCTTCAACATTCCATTTAATTACTCTTATACATATGTCTGATTCATTGTTTGTGCTTATTAATATTACACATTGAATGGCAGTTACTCCATTTTGCTTCAATTTTCATACAACATTTATATTCAACACCCATTGTTTGTTATCATGCAACACCTTACTTCATTCATGAGATTAAAATAATCAGTCCCTCATTTGGAGAAAGAATCTTTATGTTACATACAAGGGTGATAGTTCCCTGAAATTAGGTTATTATGCTTTCAATACAAAAGCTGTCAATTACTTTTAGGGATCTCTACCAAACATTTGGATGAATTTGAGTTCTCAATGCTAACTACTCTTTTAGACATGAAATCTTATTTCTCTATCAGTCAGCCTGTGATCCCATAATATCTCTTGTACAATCATAGCTTATACTGGATGTAACACATGGAATTCCTACCTACTCGATTTCTGCATATTGAAATTGGTCACTCCCCACATGGCATCAGGATCCTGTCTTTCTGTAACTAAAACTTTTGTCAGTTCACATTGAAACCTCTCAACCGTAAGTTTTATTTCCTGTCTGTTAGGAGAATTATGTCACCAGCATTCAAGTTTCATGGTGTACCAGTTTATACTTTTCTTTTATGATCAGGTGAGTCAAATTTTGATATTGCTCACTCACCTTGCTGACAACATACCTGTACAATGCACACAAACCATTCATCTGTGACAAACCTAACTACATGGTACAATACTCTGCAAGTCATCAAAGATTAGTTCCTTGCTAAGAACTTTTATACTTGCCTCAAAAAGAGGACCAGTGGCATCATGGCACAAACAAAAATGGTATTCTATCTAAGTTAATTGTTTTTCTCTAATTACTTGTACTACAGCTCTTTCTTTATTAACTGGCTTCAATAGTTTTAAATTTCTGTGGTTACTTCTTTTAAAAAACATCACTTTCACACTTCCAGTAACTGATAATGGTAATACTAAATCAGTTATTGGAAATGATCTTCATTTATATTTCCTGACTAAGTGGTAGATGCATACCTTAGTTCAAAGGATATATTCAACATCTCAACAACTATCTTCGGTCATTCACCTGCTTTTCTTACTTTCATGTCCTCCAATGAAATTTCAGCCATCACTTTTAATAGCTGGTTTATTTATTGGGTTTGCTTAGGATAATTCTTTTATCTCCTATATATTCTCTTCCTTCTGTATCCTCTTGTATTTCCATGCTGCCTTCTCAAATATTAGTGTCAATGAGTGTACTAATACCATTTTCAACAATGATATTCAGACTCATTGTCTTACAAACCAGGGCAGCTCAGGCCTCTAACCCATGTGTTACCAACATGAAAAAAAAACACTAGACTTCTTTCTTGATAAGTATACCTAATGTCTAACTTCCCTTCTAATTACCACATACTGTTTCTTATTTTAACCCCCCCCCCCCCATTCTTTCAAGCCTATCTCTAAGATATTATGAGTCTATTTATCATATAATTTCACTATTATATCACCTATCTGATTAAAACCTTACTCCATCCATAGATTTGGTCCATGGCTCACCAGGTTCTGTTTTAACCATAAGACTACAACTCCAAGCGATGTATATACATATTAAAGGGGGTAATGCATATGAAATATATCAGTGAGCTTCAAAACTCTAAACTCTGATAAAAGTGATATGTTTCTAACATTCAAAGTTTTATAATTGTCGTATTGAAACAGAACCTACATTTTTCCCAAGACTACATTCAAAGTTACACACACACCCATGCAACGAGTAGATCTAGAAAATAAAACTCCAACTCCTTCATGGGATACAATTTTATTATTTCCTTCATATTCATCATATACTTCAGAAACATAATTGTAACAAGTGCTTGCTTATCATACTGGGACCTTTTGCTTTTTTTTTTTTATGGTGATTGATGAAATTGTAAACTTTCTGTACAAAAAAAAAAACCTAAGAAAACAAGAATTTTAAAATGCATGCGTGTGTAAATATAGATATTTTAATATGTGAGTATCTCTACAGAGAAGTGTAACTATATATGATTATTGTAAAAATAATATTAGTTATACTGAAGTTATAGTTCTTCAACCCCAAGAGAAAAAGTGCTGACAACCATCCATCTTGCTCCTATTTACATTCAAGGATTTTGCGTAAAAAAAATATGTAACACCCAATGCACTCAAATATTATTCAACTAAATTTTTTTTTTTAAATGTCTTAGAAACAATTGTTGCTGCTGCCACCCCTTTCACAATCACCACTACTACCACTATCATATATTTATGCAAGTGATCATCATCATCATCATCATCATCATCATCATCATCATTATTATTGCTTAACATCCATTTTCCATGCTGGCATGAGTTGGACAGTTTTTCATGAGCTGGCCAGCTGGGGAGCTGGTCAGACTCCAATTACCTGTTGTAGCAGAGTTTCTCTGGCTGGATGCCCTTCCTAATACCAACCACTTAACTGAGTGCACTGGGTGCTTTTTACTTGCACAACAACAATAATAACAATAATAATAATAATGTATGGACAGGCTATTGATACCATCGGGGGAGGTTATGAAGTAGATAGGAGAGATGGGCTATAAGTACTTGAGGATTTTGGAAATGGATAAATTGATGGAGAAAGAAATGACAGAAAAATTTAAGATTGAGTACATGCACAGACTGAGACGGATCCTTAAGTCGAAATTAAATGGGCGGAATAAGATTGAAACTATCAACACCTGGGCAGTTTCATTCCTTAGATATGGAGCCGGGGTAATCGCATGGACAGTAGACAAACTAAACAGTTTAGACAGAAAGACAAGGAAGTTACTAACTAGACATGGGTCACTCTACCCAAAAAGTGAGACAGACAGACTGTATGGACCAAGAAAAAGAGGGAGAAGAGGACTTATTGGATGTGAACACAGCATTAGAGCAGAAGAAAACAACATAGCATAGCATGTAAAAAATTCCACAGAACCACTATTATTGGAAGTAAGACGGTCAGGCTTATGTAGGATGAAAGATTGCAAAGATAAAGATCTGTACAAGCACTTGAGAATGAATGACTGAAAATAGGTGGATAAAGAAAAGAATGCATGGTCAATTTCATAGGGATGTTGAAGATAAGACAGACAGAGAAAAAGATGGCTATGGATGACTAAAAGTGATTAAAAACCAGAAACGGAGGCTCTAATCTGTGCTGCCAAAAAGCAAGCATTAAGAATGAATTACATAAAATACAGAATAGACAACACATCAGGAAGTGATAAACGCAGAATCTGTGGACAAAACGGTGAAACTGTATGGCATATTACCAACCAATGTACACCACTAGCCCAGAAGGATTATAAGAGACGCCACGACAATATAACCAGGCTTGTTCATTGGACACTTTGCAACAAGTATGGACTTGACAGAGTAAAAAATTGGTACAACCACAAACCTGAAGGCATTATCAAAAATGATAATGCAGAGATCCTATGGGAGTTTATGCTTCAGAGCAATCATGAGACAGAAAATAGGAAGCCAGACAGTGTTAATTGAGAGAGAAAGCAAACTATGCTGGATCATAGATATAGCATGCCCAGCTGACAACAAGGTATGCGATAAGGAAGAAAGAGAAGTCAATAGATATGACAGGTTAGCTTGGGAGGTTAAGCAGTTGTGGTGACTGTAAAACTGGTAGTAGTACCAATAATTGTCGGAGCCCTGGGAACAGTGAGTAAAACTCTTGAGAAGTACATGGAACAAGTAGGGGCTGCAATAAGGGTGGAGCACTTGCAGGAAACAGCACTGCTTAGAACCATTTGGATGGTGCTCATAAAATAAAGGGTGTTAGCTTAGTTCACTAGTAGTGAACAACTGACACTGTAGTACATCTCCAACGTTAGGAGCTGTGCAAAGACAATAAAATAATAATAATGGTTTCAAATTTTGACACAAAGCCAGCAAGTTCAGGGAGAAGGGGTAAGTCAATTACATCAACCCCAATATTCAACTAGTAATTATTTTTTCAAGCCCAGAAGGATGAAACATAAAGTCAACCTCAGTGGAATTTGAACTCAGAATGTAAAGATTATCAAAATCCTCCTAAGCATTCTGCCAGGTGTGTTCACAATTCTGCCAGCTCCCTGACTTAATAATAAAAACAATAATAAAAATAATAATAATAATAATCCTTTCTACTATAGGCACTAGGTCTGAAATTTTGTGAGAGGGGACTAGTTGATTACATCGAACCCAGTGTTTCGCTGGTACTTAATTTATCGACCCTAAAAGAATGAAAAGAATGAAATACCACTAAGCTTTTTATCTGGCAGGCTAACAATTCTGCCAGTTCACTGCCATAATAATAATAATAATAATAATAATAATAATAATAATAATAATAATAATAATCCTTTCCCCTATAAGCACAAGGTCTGACATTTTTGTAAAGAGGGTGCTGGTCAAATACATCAACTCCAGTGCCCATCTGGCATTTATTTTATGAACCCTGAAAGAATGAAAGGTAAAATCGACCTTGGTGGAATTTGAACTCAGAATGTAAAGACAGATGAAATACCACAAAACATTTCGTCTGAAGTTCACCGGTTTTAATAATAGTAGCAGTTTTTAGTGATAAGTGCCCAACAGGGCATAAGGCACACGCTAATGTACTAATGGAGTGGCAAGCAGAATTACAACATGATTATTACTATTGTCATTGTTATCATTCAAATAATGGCAGAATCGGTAACACACAAGAAAAAATGCATATTAATATTTCTTAAGGTTAATGTGGCAAGCTGGTAGATTCCTTCGCATGTCGGACAAAATGCTTAATGGCATTTTGTCCATCTTTACATTCCGTCAAGGTCAACATTGACTGTCATCCTTTTGGAGTCAACAACATAAGCTGGGATCGACATAAGCGAATTACCACACATTGCCAAAATTGCTGGCTTTCTGCCATAATGTGAAACCAATATTTCTATAGGTTCTTTACTTTCTGAATTCAAAAGCCACTAAAATCAACTTTTCCCTTCATCTTTTGTGGGTTGATAAAATAAGTACCACATCAGCACTTGAGTTAATGAAACCGACTATCCACCCCATCTAAAACTATTGAGCTTGTTCCAGAATTTGAATAAGGATTATGCCCCTGGGGTCAACTTTGCCTTTCAAGGTCGGTAAAGTACCAACTGAGCATTGTGATCCATTTAATAGACTCAGCTCCTCACACTGAAACTTGCTGGCTTTGTGCCGAAATTTGAAATCATTATTATGATAACAGTATCAAAAACAAGGAAAGAGGCTAGCAATTTTGAGGGAAGGGGTAGATAAGTGATACTACTGATCCTACGACTTGACCGTATTCTGTCAACCCTGAAAGATGAAAGGGCAAGCTGACCTCTTTATATTCTGCTTTCAAAAAAGCAGGATTTGAAACCAGTGCATAAAGAGCAGGAATGAATGCCGTGATGTAGTTTTACTGATGCTGCAATAAACTCAATCAGACTTTGATCTCTAAAGTTCAAAAATAGGAGGAATGAAGATAAAAATGCTATTAGGGGCTTCCAGTTGAGCTCCATCCCAGACAGAACAGTGAGTTAAAATACTGGGCTTTGAAACCAAACACTGACAGAAGAAGGAGACAGTCAAAAATTAAATAAATAAACAAATATATTGGAAACAATTGAAAGCTTGCAAGAAGAATGTTTCTTGAAAGATATTTCTATAAGCGTTCAATATAAGGTGTATTCCCCTCCTCCAACTATTTCTCTTACACACACACACACACATATATATATAGATAAAGGTAAGTATCACTACTTGAAATATCAAAAATATATACTTATGTAGTATATATGCAATATAATAACAACAATTTGTAGATAAATGTGATGTATATAAAGGCATCAAAACAGATTACATTTTCTTCTGTTATTCAACCTAAATCTATGCAAACTAAAGTTTCATGCACCAGCTTCATAGAGAGTCTGTCTGCAATCAGGATATCCCAGGAGTGCTCTGTGACTGACAAATGCAGAAACTGTTGCAGAATCTACATACTAAGAGATAATTCACAACGGGTCACTCCAATTTTGTTTCAGAACATTTCCCAAAGTGATAATTTGATCTGTTGACCCTTTTGTACATGATGAAAACCCAGACTCCTCATATTGTCCATGAAGAGAATTTTTCTCTTGAGAAAATTTCAGCAATATATTTTCATGTCTAAGTGTATATGAACATCCTAAACATAATTGTACGCACCTGTATTTGATTTATTGCTGTATAGTGCAGCTCCAGTTAGCTACTTCCAGCTTGACAAAGCTTTCCTCAAACCAAAGGGGTGGAAGGATAGCCAGAGTAGCGAGGTGTATATATGTGTGAATGAGTGTGTAACTTTATAAGAATATCTGTATGAATGCATGCACAAAAACAAACATGTATGAGGGTGTGCACACATGCACATGTATTAATGCATACATGCATAGATACATACATGAGTGTGTATTTATGTGCATATATGCAAATATACAAGGGGATGGGGCTGAAAAGTTCCTGGTTTGGGTTAAAAGAAAATACGAGAGGTATCAATTGATTATGATTTTATGCAACATATCCTCCTCTTGGATTCACACACTTATTGTAGTGGTACTTCGGTTTTTCTAAGCCCTATAACAGAACTTGGAGCGTTGGGCATCTGACCAGGCCTTTCACAATACCCTTAAGGTCAAGAACATTTTTCAGCAACTCCTTGTATATATGTGTGTGTGTGCACGTGCATGTGTCTATATGTGTATGTGTGTGTGTGTTTGTATAAATATATGTTTGCGTAATATCTGCATTTCTAGTATAAGAACAAGCTATTTTTAGTGGCTAGAAAAGATTGCTAAATACCTGTAGATGATAACACAAAAGATGCAGAAATGCAGGCAACCTACAACTCAATAATATCATTCACAGCTCAAAAGAGTATTTTCCACATTTATCTATTAAGAGAATTTTCTCTCAAGACAATTTCTACAGAGTTTGTATTTTGCCATTCAAATGTTTGAAGACATGTTAAATATAATTGTACATGCCTATCTATCCTTATCATCATCATCATCACCAACATGCTCGCCTAGGTTGGACCCGTTTGATAGAATTTGGCAAGCCACAGAGTTGCACCAAGCCCCAATCCACTTTACAAAGTGCACTGGGTGCTCTTTTTGTGGAATCAGCATTAACAAAGTTGCTAAGGAACAGGAAGAAAGAAAAAGAGCAGGGAATGGAAAATAAAGGAGAAAACAAAACAAAAATCCCCATGACTATATTTGAGGCAGGGAGTGTTTGAGAGGGGATCTATCCCAGGTGTTGAGAAGTTATAAAGGTGCAGCAAGAACAAACCTAGATAGCTTGTGATAGAGATACAAGGCTGAGTGGTTGGAAAGCTGGGAAGAAGACAGAAGTGGTGGTGAGATGCTGGAGAAAGGTGGGGGATGTTAGGTGATGAGATGTGGGGCAAAAGCTAAATGGGGGTAGGGCAGAGAGAGAGAGAGAGAGAGAGAGAGAGAGAGAGAGAGAGAGAGAGAGAGAGAGAGAGAGAGAGAGAGAGAGAGAGAGAGAGAGAGAGAGAGACCCATATGCAAAAATATATCCAAGTTTGTTTTAGGATATTATTTTTGCTGCAATGGCTAGGTCTTCTTCAGCAGAGCACATTGCCAATCTTGTCAGTCCTTTTTAATCTATTCAGCAGCATGAGATCAGATTTCACAACTTCATCCTGTGCTTTCCTGGGCTTACCTCTTCTGCAAGCTGCATCTAGTTTAAGCAATCAACACTTCCACATACAGCTTTCCTCTTTTATATGCATCACCAGTGCATCCTCTCTCTTGCATTTTACATCATTTGATTCCTCTTATATCTAATATATATATATATATATATATATAAAGTGTAGTATATTGCCACTTAAGTGTGGCTGACCCCTAGGGGTGGATGTTACTGTTGCTTTTAGCCCCAGGAGGACATCTCCTCCAGCTGGCTTATCGACACACTACTGTGTCCTGTTTGCCAAGGGAAGTTATCCCTCTCACCACGATCTATAGCACGAACGGACCCGGGTTTCAGGGTTATTTCCCTTTGTCGGCGTTTGATAGCCACTGATCCTTGGTGAGAGAGACAAAATCCTGGCAATCTTATATCTACTTTTCCAGTGAAATTCTTCACTGATATCGAAAAGGTGAAAACAAGCAATGTTAATTCTCTAAATGAAGTATTAACAGTAACTGCACGATAAAGAGTACTATATTGCCACTTAAGTGTGGCTGACCCCTAGAGGTGGACACAGTAGTGTGTCGATAAGCCAGCTGGAGGAGATGTCCTCCTGGGGCTAAAAGCAACAGTAACATCCACCCCTAGGGGTCAGCCACACTTAAGTGGCAATATACTACACTTTATCGTGCAGTTACTGTTAATACTTCATTTAGAGAATTAACATTGCTTGTTTTCACCTTTTCGATATCAGTGAAGAATTTCACTGGAAAAGTAGATATTATCTTGGTGTGTTTTGGGTGGCATGAGCTAAAAAGGAAGTATTGTTGTTTGTCTGTAGGTTTGTGGTAGATGTTGGTTGTGATTTGGTTATTAGGTGTTTTTATAATTAAGAGATCAAGAAAAGGGAGATGATGTTTGCTGAATTCCATAGTGAATTGAATGCTGGGATGTATGTTGTTAAGTATAGATTTGAATTCTAGAAGTTTTTCATAGGATTCCTTCCATATGATGAAACAACCATCCAAGTATCTTTTCCAGTTATCCATTAAATAGATGTGAAAAAGGTGTCCAAATTTCTGGCGTGAGATTTCATATAGTGATAATTCAAAAAAACCCATTATGAGGTTCGCAAGGACTGGTGCAGCTTTGGTACCCATCGCGATACCACATTTTTGGCGAAAGTATGTGTCTGCAAACAGGAAGTAATTGTTGGTCAGAATGAACTTAAGTGATTCTATGATGAAAGTTGTGTTGATGCGATTAGGAAATGTTTCTGGGTGTTTGTGCAGCCAGAATTTAATTGCCTCAATCGCATATTCATGAGGGATATTTGTATAAAGGTTGACCACGTCAAAAGAAACCAAGAATGTCTCCTCGTTTGTTGTTTTCGGGAGGTGATTGAGCATGTCAAGATCATCTCTGATGAAACTTTTGATGTGGCTTAGGAAAGGTTTCAAAAGAATGTCCAAGAAATTGCTTAAGCGATGTGTTTCGCAGGAGGTGCCTGCTATAATGGGTCTTAGTTTTAAATCTTCCGGTGCCTTGATGTTGATGTAGATTTCAGAGGAGAGTTTGCAAGCTTCGGTGATGGATTTGTTCTTATGGATTTTAGGGAGGCCATAGAAGAGGCTGGGCTTGCATTTGAAATTAGTGATGTAATCCTTTTCTTTGTCCGTGAGTCCTTGACCTTGCTGGAGTGTAAGGGTGGTGAGGTTTTTGAGAGTTTATTGTTGTTTATAGATGGCGATAATTTCATAGAAGGAGTTGTCGTTTAGTAAGGAGAGTGCTAGGTGTTTGTAAAAATCTGTGTTCACTAAGTCCATAAAGAACAAATAAATCTCCCTCAATACCGCCAAATTCCACTCAGTGGCCACATAGACTCTTGCGCCAGAAACAAAAACCCTAAATTCCTTATATTCCCTTTCTATCAATGTAAAGACAGAATCTCCACACAAGAAAGAATCAACAAGGAGAATCTTTTCATAGAGAAATTCCAACCATTTCTTAACACACATACTCCTCAGTGACCTTATTTCTCTAGGAACAGACATAAACTTCCTGTTGAAAAAGAGTTCATAACTCCAACTAAAAAGATTTGTCTCCCCTTACACATACTTTCTGTTTTGACACCACACTTCCTGCTTAACACAAACTTTTAGCCCCTTTTCTCTTTTTTTAAACCTAACACAACTCTCAATTCTCATGCATCCTTATTTTTCCAACCATTATATACATGAATTACCATTGAACTTCAAAAGCTCAAAGACAATATAATGTATTGGTATATTTTTTTTTTTTATATATTATTTTTTTTTATATATTATTTTCTTCATTTTGTACTTCTTTGTAAAAAACATTTTCATTCTCCCTCTTCTTGAAAATTTGCTATGCAATGAAAGCCGGTTAGAAATCTTTATTAAAATATGCTTCCAGTTTAGCATTCTGCCTTATTATTTTTCCTTTTCCTATTATTTCTCCACATGCGGTTAACACAACCCCACTATTTACTGACTTATATATATATATATATATGTATATATATATATATATATATATATCTCATCATCATCATCATTTAATGTCCACTTTCCATGCTAGCATGGGTTGGACAATTTAACTGAGGACTGGTGAAACAGATGGCTACACCAGGCTCCAATCTGATTTGGCAGAGTTTCTACAACTGGATGCCCTTCGTAACGCCAAGCACAGAGTGTAGTGGGTGCTTTTACGTGCCACCAGCACGAAGGCCAGTCAGAAGGTACTGGCAACAGCCACACTTGAAATGGTGTATTTTACGTGCTACCTGCACAGGGGCCAGTCCAGTGGTACTGGCAACAAACTCGCTCGAATGTCTTTTCATGTGCCACTGGCACAAGTGCCAGGAAGGCGACATTGGTAACGGTCATGCTTGAATGGGGCTATTTATGTGCCGCCTGCACGGAAGCCAGACAGCTGGTGCTCTAGCACCAATCACGCTTGGACGGTGCTCTTAGTGATTTACTGGTACAGGTGCCATCACGATTTCGCTTTTGCTTGCCCCAACAGGTCTTCGCAAGCCGAGTTTAGTGTTCAATGAAGAGAAGTTGGCATGGGTGCCAGTCTACAAATTTAGTTCGATTTCGATTTCACTTGCCTCACCATGTCTTTGCAAGCAGAGTTTTGTGTCCAATGAAGGAAGGTACACATAAGTGAGCCGGCTACACCCCTGGCGGAGGCCTTGGATTTACGTCTCACTTGGCTTGTCGGGTCTTCTCACGCGCAGCATATTTCCAAAGGTGTCGTCAGAAGTCATCGCCTCAGTGAGGCCCAATGTTCGAAGGTCGTGCCTCACCACCTCATCCCAGGTCTTCCTGGGCCTACCTCTTCCACAGGTTCCCTCAACTACTAGGGAGTGGTACTTTTTCACACAGCTATTGTCATCCCTTCTCGCCACATGACCATACCAGCGCAATCATCTCTCTTGCACACCACAACTGATGCTTCTTAGATTCAACTTTTCTCTCAGGGTGTTTACACTCTGTCGGGTATGCACACTCACATTATACATCCATCGGAGCATACTGGCTTCATTCCTTGCGAGCTTACGCATGTCCTTGGCAGTCACGGCCCATGTTTCACTGACATGTAGCATGGCTGTTCGTACACATGCGTCGGAAGCTATCATATATATATATAGATACACACACACGTGTATAGAAATATATATATACACATATATATGCACAAGCATATATATTTACTCATATACACACACATACATACATACATATATACACACACACATATATGTACACATATATATTACAAGTGATGAAAGTTATGGAGAGGGTTGTAGCCCAACTAATTAGGAAGAGAGTTGGTCTAGAGGAGATGCAGTTTAGTTTTGTGCTGGGGAGAAGCACCGGACATGATATATTTCAGTTAAGGCACCGGCAAAACATGTACCTAGCCAAAAATAAACCCTCGTACTTGGCTCTTGTTGACATGGAGAAAACCTTTGACGGGGTCCCCTGCTCCCTTATCTAGTAGTCAATGAGGAAATTAGGGATAGATGAATGGTTACTGAGAGCTGTACAAGCCAAGTACATGGATACTGTCAGTAAGACGAAGGTTGGCAATGAGTATAGTAATGAATTCAGGGTATAAGTAGAGATTCACCAAGGATCAGTCCTCAGCCCCCTCTTATTGATCATAGTCCTTCAGGCAATAACAGGAATTTAAGACAGGCTTCCCCTGGGAGCTCTTCAATGCTGATGTTCTTGTTCTTATAGCTGAATTACTACCAGAACTAGAAAAGACATTTCAGGTATAGAAACAAGGACAAAAGCCATGGGGCTTTAGAGCTAATTTAGCAAAATTCAAAGTTCTAGGAAGTAAGAAAGAGGACAAATCACAAATGCCTCCAAGTAGATGACTCTGCTTGGTTTGTAAACAAGGCATAGATAGAAACCCCATAAGATGTACCCAGTGTAGGCTATGGACACATAAGAGGTGCAGCAATATCAGAGGAAGATTAACAGGGAAAATAGCTTTTGTGTGTGGAAGATGCACAGGTACAATAAATACTGACAATGTACAGAAAATAGATTCCATTATCTAGGTGATCAAGTTAGTAGCGGAGGTGGATGCTCCGAGAATATAGCTGTGAGAATAAGAATGAGGTGGGCAAAGTTCAGAGAGCTCCTACCTCTGCTGACAACAAAGGGCTTCTCCTTCAGAGTGAAAGGCAAATTGCATGATACCTATGTGCAAACAGCCATGCTACACAGCAGTGGAATATGGTCTGTGACTGCAGAGGACATGCGTAGGCTTGAAAGAAATGAAGCTAATATGCTTTCCTGGACATGTAATATCAGTGTGCATGTTTGACAGAGCGTGTCCCGAGAAAAAAACTGGGCTTAAGAGGCATCGGATGTGATGTGAAAGAGAGACAACTGCACTGGTATGGTCATGTGATGCATATGGATGAAGACAGCTGTGTAAAGAATTGCTAATCTCTAACTGTGGAGGGAACCTGTAGAAGAGGTAGACTCAGGACGACATGTGACAAGGTGGTGAAGCACGATCTTCAAATGCTAGACCTCACAGAGGCAATGACAAGTAACCAAGCCCTTTGACAATATGCTGTGATTGAGAAGATTAGTGAAGCCAAGTGAAATTGTAGTGATGGTCAATTCTAGTGTCACGTAACTGACACCTGTGCCAGTGGAATGTAGAAGCACCCATGCCAGTGGCACATAGAAAGCTCTCATTACACTCTTGGAAGGGTTGGCATCAAAAAAGTCATCTAGCCATAGAAACCATACCAAACGAATGGAGCTGAGTGTAGCTCTCCAGTTTGCCAGCTTCTGTCAAACTATCCAACCTATGCCAGCATGGAGAACAAACATTGATGATGATGATGATGATGATGATGATGATGATGATATACTCATACATTTGAACTTTCAATGGAGTCAGACACATTCAAAGCACTTACAGACACACCTTGCTTCTCTGGCTATACCTCCATTTCTTGGGCTTGGCTTTTCTTTTTTTATAAAACTGGCTTTAATTTTAGCTTCCACTTTCACAATACATGTTCTAGCTCTAAGTTTACATTTTCTTCAGCTTGTAAGTAGATTACGTGCCCATTTTACTCTCTCAAATCTAATTTTTTCTTCCAAGATCATTTTAAGCACATAAGCTCTTTCTATCTCTCCAACAACCCCCCACCCCCAACACCACCCCTGTACTATAATTATTATTCAAATTTGACAACACCACTTTATTGGTTAATATATTCATACATATATGGAAATTCATGCTCTCACCAGTTCACCAAATTTGCACATACATACACAGACATCTCAACCAAACACACAACTATACCTCACTACATGCCTGCTATTGAGTGTACACACTCTGACACCCATACCCATCCCTTTCTCATTCCATCTCAAAGGACAGCATCCATCATACCTCTATTTATCAATAGCTTATAGCCTTTCATCTTCTTTTTGCTCCTTTCCTCAATTATAATTATTATAAACCTTTTTCACTCACTTCTCTCTCTCTCTCTCTCTCTTTCCATATGTTTTTCCTTCACTGCATTTTCTTTCAGGTGAAGGATTGAACATCTTCACTTCAAGTATTAAACTTATTGAACTATTTTGCATGTAAAAGATATTGGTGGATTTTGCGTGTGTATGTGTGTGCATGTACACATGCTGTTTTTCAGCCGTATTCACAGTGTTTTGTTTCTAATCTTTGTATCAAGTACATACATATATCTACCTATCTACATATATGTATGTGATAAAGTGGTATACAAGTTTGAAATATGGTTTCAAGTCTAACCTTGGGCCTACCATATATGCTAAGCTCTACTGTATGCTTAGCTCTACTGTATGCTTTGCTCTAGTTTCTATGGCTGGATGCACTTCTTGAAACCAACCACTTTAGAGAATGTACTGGGTGCTTTTTAACATAGCACACACACACACACACACAAACAAACAAACAAACAATAGACTACATAGAGGTTTGGGAAAAAAAACTGGGTTCACAATGATCCAACTATATTGCTAAATAAGGAATCTCTATCTAGCATAGTGTCATCAAAAAATAGAACAAATTTTTGAAACTAAGTAGCAAACAATACAAATAACATTCCTTAAAGAAAATTACAGGAAGATATTTGAAAGAAAAAATAACAACCATAGAAACTAAGCATTAAATGAAATAAAATTGGAGGGGAAAAAAACCCAAATCATGATAATTAGTGAATATCACTTGACCTTTGACAATGTAGCAACAATAGACCTATTTTTCTTGTACTAATCTCGACAAATATATTAAACATTTTAAATAACTAAACAAAAAACCAACACACACAAAACTATTGTATTTTCTCAGCAGCTGAGCACTGAAGTATCATTCACTAAACAAAAATATTTAAAATAAGTGCTGATACCTGTGTATCAAAGAATTATTTGCTAATGTACCAGAACATCACACATATATACAGAATAATTGCCATTACAGATAGAAGAAAATTGGCAGCTTTGTTGTACATTCTATGATATTATATAATAATATATAAATATAAATAACATGGCAGTCAAAGTTTATCTTTCTTTATACATACATGCATCTCTGAATGTATTTTTATGGACAAACACGTGTAAGCAGACAGACAAGCACAGATAAAATCAAACGCATACATATATGCATACACCAATACTACAGTAGATACACATATAAAAGAACAACACACACACAGAGTGTTGGATGGCATTAGTTACACAAAGGATTAGAAACAACACAATGATGTCTACTTCATACAAATATATCATTTAATGTGTTTGTATTATAAACATATGATACACATTCATACACACATGGACATGCACAAGCAACTCTCTCACATACAAATATATATCAAAATGGAAAACTAATTAATCTTAGACCATTCTACTTTATCATTTCGCTTAATTGTAAAATTATTTAAAATATATTCATAGAAATTGCTTATATTGCAATTGACAAACAACACAAGATATTTCAGCTGCTGAACCATTCAACACCAGCAAATGGTCACGAGCTATGAACATAGATTGTCATGGACAAGATTGAAGAGAAAAAGACACTGCACATCTCCTTGAAGAATCCCTATATCAAAGTCTTTAATGTGATATTATTGTAAGATTCTATATGGAAGTAAACTTGGCATTAACAATGACTACAATTCACAGGTGTTGAAAATGAAAGGTTGCATGTGGAGAACAACGACAGTTGTCTTGTAGATATCAAATGAAAGAATCTTGAAAGAAATAAAGAAAATGCAACAGACACAGATCATGGAAAAATCACTTTGAGTTTTCAGCTCTCTGAAAGGTGATGAGAGAATATCAGAAGAGAGAGTTTGAGAAATAGAGATTAGAAAAGCTGCAGAAGACAGGTAAAGCCTAACCCATTAGCATTTAAATCAAATATACCTGGCCCAAATATTCTACCTGTTTTATGTTCAAACCAGCCAGATTCAGTCTCTCACATCTACCCTACAAAGTCATTCTAAAGATAAACAGTCACATCATCAAAATCTCAAAGCTATGAGATAGTAAATGATTAATTTAAAACAATGTGACTAAATAAGCACAGCATTTGACAGAGTAATCTGAATGCTAATTGGTTGAAGAGATAAAAGAGAGCGATGGCACTCAAGTACAAAGATGAACTCACAGTAAGCAAAGAGAAGATGTGTGTGAAACCTTTTAGAACCATCTTTTTAAATCATTAGTGATGCTCAACTCTCTATTCGTTCAGATAGTAAAAAATGCTAATCATTTGATCATTGCTTTAAAATTGATAAAGACAATGCCAGAAGGGGAAAAAATAACATAACATTGGAAATGTTACAGAATGGAGGAGAGCAGCCGTGGATAATCCTAATTCCACATTACAATTAATATTTAAAAGACAGAAAAATATTGCAGGAGGAGTGAAATAGTATCTTGCTTTGAAAGAAGTCTGATGGGGGGGGGGGGGATCTAAGTAACTGCTGCTCGTTAAGCTTCTTCTCTTGTATCTAGAAATTGTTTACAAACGTCATAATTATTACCAAAATGAATTCATATGTTGAATACTTTCAATTTACTTTTGGAGTTTTTCCTATTGAAATTTTGGTGCTTGGTTGGCTAACTAATTTCTAAAGGAAGGAACTAAACTTATCTGTAAATTTCATAATGGAAAGCTGCTAAAATTCTAAGGAAAAACATTTTTTGCTGTTTATGTCTGTCAGTAATCCCATATCATTTATGCTTTTGATTGTTTTTCTTGGTGTATCTCTTTTAGCTATTAAATAACAAATTAAACATTATGCAATATATCACTAATCACACATGCACAACTTTATCATTAGCATAGTGACTATTTACATTAAAAATTTTTTTTTTTTTTTACCATAATACCAATTTTCATGATATTACGATAACATGTAAATATACTATAAACATTTGAATAAACAAGTCCATTTTTAGGTGTTTTTTGCTTATTAAAGGAATAACTGATTTACAAAATTTTCAACTGAACGTTAAGAATTAATTTTAAAATTGCAATGCCTCTAATATTTTGCTTTACATTATCATGTCCATTTTGTATGAGTTATGTCTTGTTCAAAATAAAAGTTTATCAACAGGGTGTTAAAAGTTAAGTTTATTGCTAATTCTGTCACATGGGTAAGCAAGGATTAATACATCATGTCTCTCTTTCTCTCCACTAATCTATCAAATTATCAGAAAATAAGAACAATTAGGTATCACACTCATTGCCACCTTAATAAGGAAGTCGTACATTTAACCACAATCATAAAAGCATACAGCAAACCTGATGAAAACTGGTGTGGAAATAATAACAACTACAAAAGCCCAGCTGAGTCACCACAAGAGTAGCCTCAATCAGTATGAAAGAATAAAATTTAATTGAACATGATATTATGATCAGTGAAAATAATAATTAGAAAATAACTACAAAGAGAATTATAGAAGAATGAAATGAAGCAAAGATAGTTGAGAAGCACTGAACAATCTTAACAGTGAGAGTAGTCATGAGACTGGAGACAATGAAATGCTTACATGACTCACTGGTAACAGTAGATAAGATCTATGACACAGAATTAGTGCTGGAGGTTGTTTAGTGATAACATAATGGTTAAAGTTCATTTGGTGTTATAGCAGGTGGAGGTGGGGGAATCTGGATAACTATCCATAGTTTCTTGTTCCATACCAAAGTGAAATGAAAAGGTATATATGAATGTGTACACTATGTAAGTGTGTAAAATTAGTGAAATAGGGGGGGGGGAATATACAGCAATTAACTGTTTGTTTATCATAAATCAATTAAGCTCAATTTATTAATTTATTGTTGTTTAGAATGGATAAAACACTTTATGCCACTGCTGGTGTGCATACCTCTTTTTGAAATAGATATTCATTTCAATCCTAGCTCAAGAATGCATGTATATGTGGTATATATATATATATATATATATATATATATATATATATATATATATATATATATACAGGGTGCAGCAAAATGATCTGACACATTGTAGGTTTAATAAAAGTGAAATAGAGTAAAGAACGAAAAATGTATTTTTATTTTCGAAATGTACATATAATACCATTTTGTTTCAATTGGTGGAATTTGTAACATTTTATTTAATTTCATTTTCAGCTGTCAACATGTATTGGGTGGGCGAGCATCGCGTTTTCATTGAGGGAAAAGTTTATCAAGAACAATGAATCCATAACCGCAATACGATGAGTGTTCCGTGAGCACATACCTACTCGAAATTCTGTGGCAGCAGGATTTGGTATTTGGGGTCTGTATTTCTTTGAAGAAGACAATGTTATGGTGACTGTGAACTCTGATTGATATTGTGTGGATTCTAGAGACTTTTCTGAAATGCAAATCGAAAGAACTTGACGATAGGCACAATGTTTGGTTTCAACAGGATTGTAGAACAGCCCACACTTCTCGATGTGTGATGGTGATTTTGAGTGAGATGTTCCCTAGTCATTTGATCACATTGCGTGGTGACATCAATTGGCCCACCCAATCACCTGATTTGAAGCTGTGCGATTTTTTTCTGTAGGGATACATGAAATTAAAAGTATACACTCATCGCCCTCGATCTTTTGAACAATTAAAAGATGCCATTCATCAAGCAATTGCTGCCATTCCACATGAAATGACCCGTCGAGACAACTTTCATGAATGCCTTCAACAGTAACAACACCACTTAACTGATTTAATTTTTAAAACCAAATGAGACAAAATGGTATTATATGGTCATTTTGAAAATACAAACACATTTTTCGTTCTTTACTTTATTTCATTTTTATTAAACCTACAAATATGTCAAATCATTTTGCCACACACTGTGTGTGTGTATATATATATATACATATATATATATATATATATATATATATATATATATATATATATATATATGTGTGTGTGTGTGTGTGTGTGTGTGTGTGTGTGTGTATATGCATGTAATAATCATCATCATTTTTTAATGTCTGCTTTCTATGCTGGCATGGATTGGACTGTTTGACATGGAGCTGGCCAGCTGTTCAGACACTAATTGTCTGTTGTGGCATGGTTTTTATGGCAAGGTGCCCTTCTTACTGTCAACCATTTAATAGAGTGTGCTGGGGTGTGTTATGCAGCACAAGCATAGGTGCGTTTTTATGTAGCCCAGGCACCTGAAACGACAAGCCTGTATGTGTGGAAGATAGCAATCTTACTTAGCTTGACGTGTCTTATCAAGTACAGCAAACTGCCACAACTCCTGGTCCCTTGTCATTTTCTCAATGAGGCCCAGCACTTGAAGATCCTTTCTCACCATTTTGTCCTGTGTTATCCTGGGGCTACCTCTTCCACAGATACTCTCTACAATTAGAGCTCGGCACTTCTTTAAGCTGCTGTCCCCATCCATAGGCATCACAGAACCAAACCAGTCAACACACAACATCTGATGCTTTTTATACTCAGTTTTCCTCTTAAATCATTTACACTCTGTTGTGTGTGTGTGTGCACTGATATTACCCATCAAGTAATGCATACTGGCTTCATTTCGTTCAAGCTTCTTCAAGTCTTCTGTAGTCAAAGCCCATGTTCCTCCTGCCATGTAACATAATTGTACATACACAAGCATCATACAATCTGCCTTTCACTCTGAGGGAGAGGCCCTTAGTTACCAAAAAGGGTAGAAGCTCTCTGAACTCTGCCCAGCCTATTCTTATTCTAGCAAATACACTTCCTCCTCCACTGCTAACTTGGTCTCCTAGGTAACAGAAGCTATCAACAACATCTAATGACCCCCTGAGCATTTGAGGGAGCTTATCGTCTGCACATTTTTAGTGCTTATTGTACCTACACATTTGTTACACCTCTTATATGTATGTATGTATATATATATATATATATATATATATATGTAACATGCATATAAGATAGCTATCGCTTTTTAAATATTCATGTTTCTAAACTCTGCACAAGCATGCTTGTTTGAATTACTCGTGTGTCCAGCTTCTGATTAACATACTTTCCTTTAACTATTGGCAAGTTTGTGATGGGTCTCGAATAGCTTGGCAGCTGCATTTTTGTATGTTCTTATATTCTTTTTCAGGCCCCTAGTACACCTAAAAACCATTTTATAAATTAGATACAAGTTTTGTTTTGGTCTTGGAGGAAGTATGTTCCAATATGAGTCTCACTTTTGTCCTTGCCGTATGACCGCTCATGACTTACTAATTCAGCTTTTCATAAGAATTGGCAGTTACACGGAACTCATACGAATCTTCCCTCAAAGTCAGTAGGCACTTGTTCTTGCTTTCAAATAGCAAGTTAAATGCTATTCTATTCAAATGCGTCACCAACTTTTCTTGATTGTACCATGCCACTTTCATCAGTCCAACATATACATCTCTCTCTCTTGCCCCTTACATGTGTAAGAATTTTCGAGCGAGATCGTTGCCAGTGTCCCTGGACTGGCTCTTGTGCGGGTGGCACATAAAATACACCATTTTGAGCATGGCCGTTGCCAGTACCGCCTGAATGGCCTTCGTGCCGGTGGCATGTAAAAGCACCCACTATACTCTCTAAGTGGTTAGCGTTAGGAAGGGCATCCAGCTGTAGAAACTCTGCCAAATCAGATTGGAGCCTGGTGTTGCCATCCGGTTTCACCAGTCCTCAGTCAAATCGTCCAACCCATGCTAGCATGGAAAGTGGACGTTAAACGATGATGATGATGGATATAAATCAGAAATTCAAAAACAAAACAATAAATTGAACAATTATGAATTCAATTAAATTTAAATATTTATACAAGCAAATCACACATCTCGTAAATTACAGCTGTTTCTGCTTCATTAATAACAAAGTTTTTTAAGAATAATCAGATCCGTTTAAATATATAATGATGCTTCATCAAATTAACATACCTTCTTAACTATTGATATAGGTAATATAAACCAGTAAATTCTTTAGATATTAAATATCCCTTAGGTGTATTTTACACCTAGCTAAAGTGTTATGTGTATGTGTGTGTGTATGTATATGTACATATATGTGCATACACACACACATGTGTACATACATATTTGTATATTTATTTATGTGTGTATGTATGGATATACATGGAATCTGCTGAGAGAGACTAAAACATTTGAATCACATTTTGAAATAAACTTAGATAGAAATGTAGATATTTTTCATTAGAACTACTATTTTTTGAAGCTCCTAAGTTGATTAATGAAATATTTTTTAATATTTATTTCTGCAATACATTTCCAGAGCACTGGTCACTCTCATCAAATGTCATACCAGTGGTTACGTACATCAAACTGGACTGGATTGAAACAAGGAGTATTTTATTTGTTGCTAAACTAACATAATGACACATTAAGTATAAAAAAAAAAAAAAGAAAAAAAACAATTATTACTTTTACTTTAGAAATAGAAGTTCCTTGTTTGAATCCTGCATGTTACTAAGTAGGTACCCAGGATGGCAACTGGAGATCATGCTGATGGAAATTTAGTTTAGATGTAAATATTAACGAGTATTTCATTCATAAGGTCAATTCTAATAGGCTGAAAAATTTCATTAACAATAACTCATCTCAGACTTCTGAGAATAAAATATCTGGTCAGTGAGTTTAAGTGATCAAGAATAAGAGTTACTACAACAGTAGAACCTAAATGTAGGGTGAATAAATCATGTATTTTATGGTAAACACATGGGTTCAGCAGCCCAAGGAAATTCCATTATTTGTGTATATACTGACTGGATGACTAAGAGATAAGATACTACAGAACAGAGAGGTATCAAAGCAATTGGCTTTACAGAAGTCAAACACCATATCATGCTCACCAAAATAATTAAGGTTAGACAATTGAAGCAACCAAAACACGTGTGTGTGTGTGCGTGTGCATGCATGTGCACACACACACACACACATACATGCATACATATATTAAAATATACTGCTTTAGTGATTATTCTTCCTGTCATCAAGTTTCATAAGACAGGACACACGCAACATCCGGATGATACCGGCATAATCACCAAATGACATAGCAAAATCCACATAATTTACTATGCATAACATTGATAATGGGAAATGATTTGAAATGGTAAGTAAAACTTCTAATTGTTGTGGTAAGTGATATAACTCATTACTTGTTGACTAGGAATAGTTTAAGATGAGTGATTTCACTAGATTTGAATAAAGGTGTGAAACAGAGATAAATGCTTACAATATAGGTGCCTATATATAATTAAAAGGTTGAATTCCTGAGATAACATACATTGCACTGTGATAATAGACGAGGAAGTCATGCTCACTGTATTGAATTAGAAATAAAGGTTGATATAGTGTGACAGAGACTATAACAGTAAAGGGCTGTCCACATTAGAGATAGAGCAGAAAATAGTTTATAAAAGGAGTGCTGAACAGAAACAGAATAATGTAAGTTACCTTGGTAAATAGCTAGTTGTTAATCTATTGATTTCAGAGGTGGCCAAGCTTCCCAATTTTCTCAGTGGATCCTTACAGAAGTGACAACATTTATTGAAGAATACTCAACAGATGTTTAAATAGCAAATTTAATGGGTTTTATTACTATGAGTTTCTTCTCAGCATAAATCCATATGCATTTTTTTTTTTTTTGTCTTTTTGGTGATTTACATACTTTGTGGATTATTCATTTTATTGCCAATACTTTACATCTTTCAATGCTGAAACATAATTCAATAATTATCGTGATCAAAAGCAAAGTTATGCTTTTTTATGCTCCAAAACGAGACAAAATAATTGTTTCATCCATCAAAATATGTTGAGGCACATTATTTAAATTTGGTTTAGTTGAAGTGACCTTTGCCTCATAGATAATTACTTCAAAGTTGCATAACTGATTAAGAGGGTATGCATTTGTGCTTCTGCATTTTGAAATAGAGGTAAAAATTCTGTTTATGGACTATGATCGTGATATACACCTCTTATTTAGCTAAATATTCCAATGCATCATTTCTAATCAAGATACCTCCAAACCCCAGGGTTTCCTGAGAGGCCGCTTAAGGTTCCACAAGAAATAGTGTTAATTAAGCCATTTATATGCAATTTTTCTTTTTTTTTGGGGGGGGGGCATTTTTTGTATTTAATTCTATATCCATAATTTCATTATATATGCATGTCATATTCAGTAAAAGAGAGAAATCATGGTTTCTATAGGCAATATGGTAACCTTGTTTGAAAACTAGGGAATTGTAAGGGTTATTCAATCTGTATATCTAGCCAGGGGAAAAGCAGAAAAGAACAAGTTTGCCAATGTTCAGCAATGTGAGGCCCAAAGACTTGAAGTGTTTTGGATTGCAAGGCAGTGTGTGAGAGAAAATTGCGATGTCACAGGAGAGAAATCTGTCCACATGGATGTTGGTGTACTTGCATTTAATGATTCTGCAAAGAAAGAGGCTTGGAGTTGCCATTATGAAAGACTGCTGAATGTAGATAATGAATGGGAGGAGGAGAGTCTGCTAAATGTTGATCTAACTGAGGGACCAGCTATCCAAATTGACAGTACCTTGGTAGATAAAGCAATTAAGATGAAAACAGGGAAAGCTCCCCGCTGAGATACTTAAAATATCTGCCGGTGTGGGTTATGGTCTAGTCACTCGTATTGTAAACCAGGTGGTACGCGGAAGAGTTATACCCAATGACTGGTGTAGCAACATCATAGTCAAATGCAACAAAGGTAAAAGTGATACCTGAGATAGAACTAATTACAGAGGTATCAAATTGTTGGATGAAATTTACAGAGAGGTTCATAGCCCAAGTAATCAGGGAGAGAGTTGGTCTGGATGAGATCCAGCTTGGTTTTGTGTCATGGTGAAGCACCACTGATGCTATATTTCTGCGAAGGCAGATGCAGGAGAAATACATAGTCAAAGATATACCCCTGTACTTGGCTTTTGTTGACTTGGAGAAAGCCTTTGACAGGATCACCCTTATCTGGTGCTCTATGTGGAAAGGAAGGATAGATGACTGGTAGGTGGAAGCTGTACAAGTGATGTACAGGGATGTTGTCAGTAAGGTGAAGGTTGGCAACAAGTACAGTGAGGAATCCAGAGTACAAGTAGGGGTTTACCAAGGATCAATCCTCAGCCCCCTTTTGTTCATTCTAGTCCTCCAGGCAATAACAGAGGAATTTAAGACAGGCTGCTCAGGGAGCTCCTCTACACTGATGACCTTGCTCTAATAGCTCAATCACTGCCAGAAATAGAGAAAAAGTTTCAGGTATGGAAGCAAGGTCTAAAATCAAAAGGTTTTAGAGTTAACTTCACAAAAACCAAAGTCTTTGTAAATAGGAAAGCAGACAAATTACAAATCCCCTCAGGAAGACAGCCCTGCTTGATCTGTAGAAAAGGCATAGATAGAAACTCCATAAGATGTACCCAGTGTAGGTTATGGACACATAAGAGGTGCAGCAATATCAGAGGAAAATTAACAAGAAAAATAGCTTTCATGTGTGGAAGATGCACAGAAAATAGATTCCATTCACTGCCAGGTGGGTAAGTTATAGGTAGTAAACAGCTTCCATATCTAGGTGACCAAGTTAGTAGCAGAAGTGGATGCTCCAAAAACATAGCTGTGAGAATAAGAATAGGGTGGGCAAAATTCAGAGAGCTCCTACCTCTGCTGACAACAAAAGGTAAAAGGCAGATTGTATGATGCCTCTGTGTGAACAACTATGCTATACATCAGTGAAACATGGGCTGTGATAGCTGAGGACATGCATAGGCTTGAAAGAGATGAAGCCAGTATGCTTCACTGGATGTGCAATGTCAGTGCACACGTTCAACAGAGTGTAAGCATCATGAGAGAAAAATTAGACATAAAAGGCATTAGATGTGATGTGCAAGAGAGACAACTGCCCTGGTATGGTCATGTGATGTACATGAATGAGGACAGCTGTGTAAAGAAGTGCTAATCTCTAACTGTGGAGGGAACCTGTGGTAGAGGTAAACTCAGGAAGATATGAGACGAGGGGGTAAAGCATGATCTTTGAATGTTGGACCTCACAGAGGCAATGACTAGTGACTGAGATGTTTGGCAATATGCTGTGCTTAAGAAGACCTGCCAAGTTAAGTGAAATCAGTCGTGGCCGACGGTGGTGTCACATAAAAAGCACCTTTCAAGCATTGGGCCTCATGGGAGCAAAGTGGCTGATGCCAGTGGCACACGAAAAGCACCTTTTCAGTGCTGGACCTCATGGAGGCAATGACTATGCCATGCTTGAGAAACCACTACTTCAGAATAAGTAAATATGCAACCATACTTCTGTCAGTTTTTAATCACAAGGCTTTCTTTACTCCCTCCATATTGTAGAAAAGCACTTCTCTATTCTGCTCAACAGTGGGACAGAACTTGGAAAAGTTTGTTGGGAAATAATTTGCTAAACCTTGTCCCCATGGAGAGAAGCAAAGTTGTTCACAATCAATAACTATTGGTTGAAATCAGACCTGGGGCCCTGGTGCAGCTCTCCTGCTTGCCAGTTCAGCACAAACTATCCAACTTACGGACAACAAATGTTAAATGATGATGGTGATGATGTAACTATCAGGAGAAAAGAATGGAATATAAATGAATGATAGAGGAAAGAATTAGAGTTTTGTCCTGTAGATTTATTTAATGTAATAAATTTAACTGTTCATATAAATGGAGCTTGAAAACTCTGAAAAAATATCTTGAAGGCTATAAAGGAGCTGGAAAGACATTCTGTATTATAAAGATATAAATAGAAAACTCAAACTAGGCTATCTGTGGGGAGAATAAAAATAATCCAAAAATGAAGTTATATTCCTTCTGTGGTAAAAATCTAAAGAACAACTCATTTAAAACCAGGGAAAATTGAACTATAGGGGTTATGCGTTATAAGGAAAAAATGATATCTTCCTTAAAACAGAAAAAAAAAAAGATGAAGCATGAGAAAAAATTAAATGAAAAGGTCAAATCTGTTTGGAATATAAGAAATAATATAATTAAATAAATTAATGAAGATTAGAAAAAATTTCTTCAATCTGCATAAGTATTAGATATAATGATTTATCTAATAAGAGAAGCAAGCATGCTTGTTGAAAGTTATGTAAGAGAATAACAGTTACTATATAAATGCAAAATTTCTACAAATTAAAAAAAAACAAAATGAATATCAGACAATATTTCAACTGAAAATATATACCAAGTTTATGATTATATAATTGTATAAAGAATTATTAGAGTTGATTAATAAAAGTATTTTTTTTTTTTTCATTGGTATATTTATTTTCATTGGATACATTTCTTCCATTGTTGTTTTTGTTAACTACTTTTAGGCTTTAATTATGTTTCGTTTGTCTTCCTTGCCTCCATAATCTTACTCATTACACACACATATACATCAAGTTTGAACATAGAATTCAGATTATTATGTCTATATTGTCTAAAAGCAAGAGCACATGGGAAAAACAAATTTTGCATTTAATATAGTAGACTCCAGCTTAAGGGGAAAGAAAACATAAGTGATTTAGAAAAATAATTTGAAATGCACTGAACAGAAGTATTTTTAAAATAAAAGGAATTTTCATAGTGAGTCTGATAGCATAGTGTTGCAAACATAAATACTGTTGCATGAAGTAACAAATCTTTAATTAAAAGACATCCATTGAAATTTCACATTTATCACAGAAGGAAAAAATTATTCTAAGTTGTTGACTATGAAATAGAGTTAAATAATTATATGAGAATTGGTGGTTCAAACAGGAGCAGAAGAATTAAACCTAAAGCAATCTTAATATAGTACCGTACAAAATAAGATGGAAGCATGGAGGGGAGAGGGTGAATACACTAATAAAACACTAAATACAAGACAATGTATTCAAGACAATATTATCAGGAATCTCAACATTATTTTATAGCTTATTTTCCAAGTTGACATGGGTGGGATGGGTTGCCAAAGGCTAGTTCTTATTCAATTGTTATTCTTATTACTATCTTCATATGTGTGTGTGTGTGTGTGTGTGTGTGTGTGTGTGTGTGTGTGTGTGTGTGTGTGCCTGTGTTAAGAAGGTTAAGAGAAGTTTCAAACAAATAAATTATTAAAAAACAAAACAAAGAAAATGCCTTGAGAACTTTATTATACATAAAAAAAAAAATTCACATTTTTATGAAAATATGTTGCCAGTTTCAATTGTTTATAAGACAGGTTAGTCATGCTGTAAAAAATATTTGTGGTAGAAAGGATTATTACTAATTATTGTTGTTATTAATATTATTATTGTTGTTGTTGTTATTATTAACGAAGCAAGCTTGCAGAATCATTAGCATGCTGGGTAAAATGCTTAGCAGAATTTCATCAGTCTTCACATTTCGAGTTCAAATGCTGCCAAGGTCAACTTTGTCTTTCATTCTTTCAGGGTTGATAAAATAAGTACCGGTTGAGTTACTGGGATCAATGTAACTGGTTTACAACCCTCCCCACCTCAAATAGTTAACTTTGTGCCAAAATTTGAAACCATTTTTATTATTCAGCAAGATGGACGAAATGCTTCACTGTATTTCGTCCATCGCTACATTCAGAGTTCAAATTCTGCCGGGGTCGACTTTGCCTTTCATCTTTTCAGAGTCGATGAAATAAGTACCAGTGAAACACTGGGGTCAATGTGATCAACTTGCATAGTGACCCAAATTTCAGGCCTTGTGCCTATTGTAGAAAAATATTATTTCCCCCCTCTCTCTCTCTCTTTATATATATATATATATATATATATATATATATATATATATATATGATGATGATGATGATGATCTTTTCTCCCGCCATGCCTCTGTCTACCCCTCCATCCTCTCTAAATCAGTCCCTCTCTCTCTCTCTCTCTCTCGTAGTTTTTCCTTAAGGTTTTCAGGTTCTGGGTATATATAAATGAGAAATCCATTCTAAATTATCTCAATCTCTTCTCCGCTGACATACTACGACGAAGTCTCCAAGATGCAGATAAGATAGAGATTTTTATTTATTTACGGCCTCAAACATCTCATACCTTTCGCGCTTTAGTCTGCCCTCTATTATTTATCTTGTTTCTCTCCATGAAATTCAATTGAATTCAGTTTTTGTCTTAAATTCATACTTATTCATTTTCTAAGCTTCCTAAATTCATGCTACGTATATATTCTATTCACCTAGATTTCATTGCTCTTTTAAAAATTACGATTTATGCATTGTTGTCTCTCAAATATTTAAAATCTACGATTAAGAGCCCTATCTCCTCGCTGATGGTACAACTCCACCGGAAGTGCATTCCTCTGTCATCCTGTCATCCTCGGCTGTCTCCCGGAACCCATCTAGTGGCCTTGGCCATCCTCTCCCCTACCTTTGGGTAGCGCATTAAGTTTGAGTAATGTTTGCAGGTTGTAGGTACTGTTTTGCTTTGCTTATGAATTCTTCCAATTGCAAGTTTTCTTTTCAGGTACACGACACTGCTTTCCCCCTTCCCAGGCTACAGGCCCACACCCCCAACACCCATACTGTTAGGATTGGCACTCTCAACGTCGGCACGCTGAAAGGTAGATCTGGTGAAATTGTTGAGATGCTTGAACGGAGACGCGTAGATATGTGCTGCATCCAGGAAGTAAGATGGAGAGGAGGTTCTGCGAGGTTCCTCACAGGCAAAGAACACAGGTCCAAGATTTTCTGGGCAGGGAACACTGACGGGGTCGGGTGCGTAGGAATACTTCTAACGGAGAAATGGGTGGATAAGGTAATCGAGGTCATTAGAGTAAGTGACAGAGTACTTAAGATCAGACTAGTGCTTCATCATAGATTAGCTACTGTCATCTCAGCCTATGCACCTCAACCGGGGCTACCAGATGGTCTGAAAGACCAATTCTATGACACCCTCTTGCAAACTACCTTGTCGACGAGTGACAGGGACCTTCTCTTTGTGGCTGGAGACTTCAATGGTCATGTCGGACGTCGTGCTGGAGGCTTCCATGGCATACATGGAGGCTATGGCTTCGATTCCCGCAACGAGGAGGGAACCAGACTGCTGGAGTTCTGTGATGCAACCGATCTTATGGTCTGCAATACCAACTTCAGGAAACCTGCCAGTCACCTAGTCACCTACCGCTCCGGCAGACACTCTAGCCAAATCGACTACATCCTCGCCAGAAATAGGGAAAGAGGGCGGCTTATAAATGCCAAAACCTACCCTGGCAAAGAATGTACCCCACAACATAGATTAGTAGTTAGCGACTTTGGGATCAAGGCAAAATGGGTGCCCAGAATTAGACAGGCTTGGAGGAGAAGGGTGTGGAAGCTTAAAGACCCTGAAAATGGACAGAGACTTAGAGACAAGTGCCTTGAAGCATTTAACGAAATAGAAGGGGATATAGCATCATACAACATGGAAGACAATTGGAGATTTCTGCGGGACAACCTGTTGAAAGCCACCGACCAGATTTGTGGGTGGTGTAAGGTCCCCTCCCAACCCAGAGTAACGTGGTGGTGGAACAAGGAGGTAGACAGGGCTATTAGACAAAAGAAACAGGCTTGGAAGGACTGGAAGAACGGTGGTAGCAGGGAATTGTACCAATGTGCCAGAAGGGAGGCTAGGCGACAGGTTTATTTAGCCACAGGGGAAGCAGATAAGAAAAGATTTGCCAATGTTCTGCGCCGTGAGGACCAAAGACTCTAGGTATTTCATGTTGCAAGACAGTGTAGGAGAGAGAACAGTGATGTTGTAGGAGAGAAATGTGTTCGCATGGATGATGGTACGCTTGCACTAAATGAGGATGCAAAGAAAGAGGTCTGGAGATGCCACTACGATAGATTGCTTAATAAAGAGAATGAATGGGAGGAAGAGAGCCTGCCGTATGTCGACCCAATAGAGGGACCAGCTATCCGAGTTGATAGTACCGGGGTAGATAAAGCAATTAAGAGTATGAAGACCGGGAAAGCCCCCGGCCCATCAGGAATCACTGCAGAGATGCTCAAAATATCTGGCAGTGTTGGCTATAGCCTAGTCACCCGTATTACGAACCAGGTGATACACGAAGGAGTCATACCCAATGACTGGTGTAGCAGCATCATAGTCAACTGCTACAAAGTTAAAGGTGACGCTTTAGATACAAATAATTACAGAGGCATCAAGCTGTTAGATCAGGTTATGAAAGTTACAGAGAGGGTCATAGCCCAACTAATTAGGGAGCGAATCAATTTAGATGAGATGCAGTTTGGGTTCGTGCCAGGTAAAAGCACTACTGATGCCTTATTTCTAGTGAGACAGCTGCAGGAGAAATACCTAGCTAAGGATAAACCTCTGTACCTGGCTTTCGTTGACATGGAGAAAGCCTTTGACAGGGTCCTCCGATCCCTTATCCGGTGGTCAATGAGGAAACTTGGGATAGAAGAATGGTTAGTGAGAGCTGTGCGAGCCATGTACAGAGATGCTGCCAGTAAGGTGAGGGTTGGAAATGAGTACAGCAATGAATTCCGGGTAGAGGTAGGGGTCCACCAAGGTTCCGTCCTCAGCCCCCTCTTATTTATCATAGTCCTCCAGGCAATCACAGAGGAGTTCAAGACAGGTTGCCCCTGGGAGCTCCTCTATACTGATGACCTTGCCCTAATTGCGGAGTCACTATCAGAACTAGAGGAGAAGTTTCAGGTGTGGAAGCAAGGTCTAGAATTGAAGGGCCTTAGAGTCAACCCAGCTAAAACCAAAATCCTAATAAGTAGGAAGGTAGATGAAACACAAACCCCTTCAGGTAGATGGCCCTGCTCAGTATGTAGAAAAGGAGTAGGTAGTAACTCTATAAGATGTACCCGGTGCAAGCTATGGACACATAAGAGGTGCAGCAACATCAAAGGCAGGTTAACTAGCAAGTTAGTTTTTGTTTGTGGCAGATGTTCAGGTGCAACAAAGACTGTAAACAAACAGGAAACAACTTCTATCTCATTCCAGGGTGAAAAACTAGAGGTAGTCGATAGCTTCCGCTATCTGGGCGACCAAGTTAGTAGTGGGGGTGGGTGCGCTGAAAGTGTAGCTGCTAGAATAAGAATAGCCTGGGCAAAGTTTAGAGAGCTCTTACCCCTGCTGGCGACAAAGGGACTCTCACTCAGAGTAAAAGGCAGACTGTATGACGCATGCGTACGAACAGCCATGCTACATGGCAGTGAAACATGGGCTGTAACTGCTGAGGACATACGTAAGCTCACAAGGAATGAAGCCAGTATGCTCCGTTGGATGTGTAATGTCAATGTGAATACCCGTCAGAGTGTAAGTATCTTGAGAGAAAAGCTGAACATTAGAAGCATCAGTTGTGGTGTGCAAGAGAGACAATTGCGCTGGTATGGACATGTGGTGAGAATGGATGAGGATAGCTGCGTGAAAAAGTGCCACACCCTAACAGTTGAGGGAACCCGTGGAAGAGGTAGGCCCAGGAAGACCTGGGCTGAGGTGGTGAGGCAAGACCTTCGTACATTGGGCCTCACCGAAGCGATGACTACTGACCGAGACCTTTGGAAATGTGCTGTGCATGAGAAGACCCGGCAAGCCAAGTAAGATCGTTGCCAGTGCCCCTGGACTGGCTCTTGTGCGGGTGGCACATGAGATGCACCATTTTGAGCGTGGCCGTTGCCAGTACCGCCTGACTGGCTCCCGTAGGATTTTCGAGTGAGATCGTTGCCAGTGCCCCTGGACTGGCTTGTGTGGGTGGCACATAAAAGACACCATTTCGAGCGTCGCCGTTTTCGTGCGGGTGACACGTAAAAGCACCCACTACACTGTCTGAGTGGTTGGCGTTAGGAAGGGCATCCAGCTGTAGAAACTCTGCCAAATTAGATTGGATCCTGGTGTTGCCATCCGGTTTCACCAGTCCTCAGTCAAATCGTCCAACCCATGCTAGCATGGAAAGCGGACGTTAAACGATGATGATGATGATTATTATTATTATTAATACATAGCATGATTTTTTTTCTTTTTCATTTACCATTCTCAATCACCTAAAGAAAGCAAACTGGAGAATGAATTAACCAAGGAATGCTTTTCTTATGTTGCAGACCTACACTATTATAAGGTTATCACTTAAGAATAGATTTGACCTTTCATAACAGGCAGCATATGACATTTCACATTTAGACAATTTGTTAATTTCAAACCAATTATTTACCACAAAAATAAATGCTAACTCACAAAAGCTTCAAGTGAGAGAACTAAAGCTATAGGACAGTCAAGTAAAAAATGAAAATAACTTATTTTCAACAATAAAAATAATAAAGTTTATAAGGTGTGTACACAAAACGAATTTTACATTTCAAGCATTGTAAAAATGGCTTTCATTATATCCAGTATGCTGCTTGCTGCTAGACGTGTCAAACTGATGGTAAAGGTAGGATTCATACAAAGGACAGGTAAATAAAATATTATCTATCATACAAGGAGTGGGGGTTAGCCAAGATAAAAAACAAATGATGGATGATAGCAGTATTTTAGAAAGTTTTGGCAAATTTTTCAGCTCACTGAATGCAGTCTGTTGATACTGTTGAAGTAGTAGCAGAGGTTGGGGGGTGGGGGGATGGAGAGAAACTAGTTTGTTTGTCTTTAAAAACTAAAGCACATACACTCTGACAGCCTATTTGTAGGCAAAGACAGCTGCCAAATAAGAGAGAGAGAGAAATGAACAGCTGTTGACAAAATCAGATCATCAACAAGTAGAACTATACAGCCTCTATGAGTACTTTTCAAGCATATGCATATATTTGTGAATGTTCATGTGTGTATGGGTATATGCAATTACATAATACACACACACACACACATATATATGAGACAGAGAAAGAAAGTGAGTGCTGTGTGTGTGTATGCACACTGATGTGTGATATAACGCTTATCTAGATCTCACAGAATAAATACCTTTCTGGTGAATGATTTGCCAGCATTGGATGTCTGATGGAGATAAGAATTGAACAACAATTCATCATCAACTGGAAGAGATCCCTTATCAGACATATTTTTCGATAAACTTCAACAATTATTCATTCAAACTTTTAACAATATAATTCTATTTCATTTTATCCCTTGTCACATTCTGGAAAATCCATAGACAAAGAGAAATTATCTACATATGGAATTGCATGCACTCAATAAGGGCCACCAAGATTAGTGGGAGCAGGGCAAGGACAAAGAAATCAAGTAATTTCTTGGTGTACTTGGAAGCAATATTTTATCTGTATATTATTCTTTTATTTGTTTCAGTCATTTGACTGCAGCCATGCTGGAGCACTGCCTCTAGTCAAACAAATCGACCCTAGGACTTATTCCTTTGTAAGCCTAGTACTTATTCTATCGGTCTCTTTTGCCGAGCCACTAAGTTACAGGGATGTAAATGTATAAACATTGGTTGTCAAGCAATGGAAGTAGGACAAACACAGACACACAAACATATATCATCATCGTTTAACGTCCGCTTTCCATGCTAGCATGGGTTGGACGATTTGACTGAGGACTGGTGAAACCAGATGGCTCCAATCTGATTTGGCAGAGTTTCTACAGCTGGATGCCCTTCCTAACGCCAACCACTCAGAGAGTGTAGTTGGTGCTTTTACGTGCCACCGGCACGAAGGCCAGTCAGGCAGTACTAGCAACGGCCACGCTCAAAATGGTGTATTTTATGTGCCACCCGCACAAGAGCCAGTCCAGGGGCACTGACAACGATCTCGCTCGAAAGACGGGCTTCTTTCAGTTTCTATCTACCAAATCCACTCACAAGGCTTTGGTCAGCCCAAGGCTATGGTAGAAGACACTTGCCCAAGGTGCCACATAGTGGGACTGAACCCCGAACTATGTGGTTGGTAATCAAGCTACTGACCACACAGCCACTCCTGCACCTATATTAGTTGTATTTATTTTAGTAACTACCCAGAAACAGAACTCAACATAAACTACAGTGGGATTTGAACTTACAACTTAAAAGTTATTACTAAATAGTGGTTCTGTTAGTAACCAGTTCTTCTAATTCTAGAATAAATTTCAAGTGTCTTACAGAAAATTTCACTGCTTTTGTATACACAAATCGCTAGTTTCTTTGAAAATCCTTATAATATGGGTTGTTTGAAGGAACTTTTGTATAGTGATAACTTAGTTCCCATAACTAAATCTGCTGAAAAATTAGGGAAGAAATTCCAGGCCTGCAATTCTGAGGAGAGAGATACCATTGAATGTCAGTAGTTTTAAAACAATGGGGTTTCTTCATACTACTGACCCCAGAATTTGATTGATACTTGGCTTTATTAATCGTCAAAGGAACAAAGGCAAAGCTAACCAATGTGGGGTTTGAACCTAGCACGTATAAAATTGGGAGAATTATCACAAGGCATGCTTTCCATTGCTCTAATAATTCTGCCAACATGCCACCTCTGTTTCTAATTTAGGCACTTCATTTTATAAACTGTAAAAGATGAAAGGCAAATTTCTTGATGGGATTTAATTTCAAAACATGAATAGTTAGAACAAACACAAGACATTGTTTTGGTGCTCTAATGATTCACAACTCTTAACAGCTGTTTCGTACATAAGCATAAAGCATGACATTTGGTCCGGTCCCTAGAGGGACAAATAGTGAAAGCGATCACAGCATGATCTGAAACCAGAACATAAGGAATTGAATGAAATACTAACACTATTGATTCTGTTAATACATTGTCCTTAATTGTTTCAAGGACTGAAATCTGAAGAAGGGATTTAGCTAAAACAGCAATGCTCAGCTGGGATCCATATGACACCTCGGGGGTCCATATAAGATTTTTGGGATCCACACAAACCAAATAGTAAATTGAGTCCACAGTAGTATTTTTTCAGGTCCATGAAAAAATTTTGCTTTAGATATCTGTATTGCAAGAAACAGCAAGGTTTCTTTTTCTTGTGTAGTTCAACCTACACAAGTTAAAGTGTGATAAACAAAATAGGAATTTTGAAAGAAGCTTGTCCAGAAGAGGTCCATAAATAAAAAATAGTTGAGGATCATTGAGTGAGCTGATGCTGTCAACCCATTTATTTGATGACTACTTTACAATATCATCCCTGTAAAAAAAGAAATGCAGAGTTGAGCTCAGCAGGAGCTGAACACAAAATAAAATATAATAAGGTGCTTTGTCCAATGCTCTAATGATTCTGCCAAACTAACTAGTACTCCCTGCAAGGAAATGCCTTCATGATACAATGAAGATTTCAAGATTTTCAGGTTAGAACTTCCCTTCAAAATTTAAGCACAGCACAAGAGAAAACTTTATACATTTACAAAACATTATATTTGCAAATAATTAAACAGATGTACTGATTGTTATTATTATAATTTACTCATTCACCAATCCATTCACTGATCTCCACTACAGCTGTTCAGTTTTCAAATGCAACACATATCAACAAAATGGACTGCCAAATCACAATATTTATCTCAACGTGATTCCTGATTAAAATATCATCATCATCACCACCACCACCACCATTAACACATTTGCCAAAATTACACAACAAATACAAAAATATAAATACACATTAAAAACTGTAAATTTCATAAAAAGTTATCTCACAACTCAAATTATACATATATGTAAACGTATATAGAAACACGCGTGATATATATGCACGTATGTGTGTGTGTGTGTGTGTGTGTATACACATCTTTACAAACATATATACTTATGTATATCAATGTGTGTTTGTGTGTGTGCCTTTGCATACGCATATCTACATAAACATTTATATATATATATATATATATATATATATATATTGTGTGTGTGTAGAAGGTTGAAAAGGAATGCATGCGTTCATATATATATATGGAAAAAAAGTCAAGGTAGAAAATGCTAAAATAATTTTATAGAAAAACATTTCAGTACTAATTTCAGTCAGTGAGACTTTTTCAACTGTAAAAATAGAAAACAATTAAATTTGGGAAAAATTAAATGAAAAGCTTTTTCAAAGAATATTTGCATAGTATTCAAATACAAGGGGCATTTTCTTTGTTTCTGCTTCACAAGAGTAAACAAGAGAGACAGAGACAGGAAGAAACAAGGAAAATGCCCCTCGTATTTGGATACTATACAAATATTATTTTTAAAAAAATGTTTTCTATACTTACAGTTAAAAATGTCTCAATGACTGAAACTGGTACTGAAAAGCTTCTTATAAAATTATTTTAGCATTTTCTTTCTACCTTAACTTTTTTCCATACATACATACATACATACATACATACGTACATACATCTACAAATATATATATATATCATCATCATTATCATCATCGTTTAACGTCCGCTTTCCATGCTAGCATGGGTTGGCCGATTTGACTGAGGACTAGTGAAACCGGATGGCAACACCAGGCTCCAATCTAATTTGGCAAAGTTTCTACAGCTGGATGCCCTTCCTAACACCAACCACTCAGAGAGTGTAGTGGGTGCTTTTACGTGTCACCCGCACGAAAACGGCCATGCTCGAAATTGTGTCTTTTATGTGCTACCCGCACAAGCCAGTCCAGGGGCACTGGCAACGATCTCACTCGAAAATCCTACGGGAACCAGTCAGGCGGTACTGGCAACGGCCACGCTCAAAAGGGTGCATCTCATGTGCCACCCGCACAAGAGCCAGTCTAGGGGCACTGGCAACGATCTTACTTGGCTTGCCGGGTCTTCTCATGCACAGCACATTTCCAAAGGTCTCGGTCAGTAGTCATCGCTTCGGTGAGGCCCAATGTTCGAAGGTCTTGCCTCACCACCTCAGCCCAGGTCTTCCTGGGCCTACCTCTTCCACGGGTTCCCTCAACTGTTAGGGTGTGGCACTTTTTCACGCAGCTATCCTCCTCCATTCTCACCACATGTCCATACCAGCGCAATTGTCTCTCTTGCACACCACAACTGATGCTTCTAATGTTCAGCTTTTCTCTCAAGATACTTACACTCTGACGGGTATTCACATTGACATTACACATCCAATGGAGCATACTGGCTTCATTGCTTGCGAGCTTACGTATGTCCTCAGCAGTTACAGCCCATGTTTCACTGCCATGTAGCATGGCTGTTCGTACGCATGCGTCATACAGTCTGCCTTTTACTCTGAGTGAGAGTCCCTTTGTCGCCAGCAGGGGTAAGAGCTCTCTAAACTTTGCCCAGGCTATTCTTATTCTAGCAGCTACACTTTCAGCGCACCCACCCCCACTACTAACTTGGTCGCCCAGATAGCGGAAGCTATCGACTACCTCTAGTTTTTCATCCTGGAATGAGATAGAAGTTGTTTCCTGTTTGTTTACAGTCTTTATTGCACCTGAACATCTGCCACAAACAAAAACTAACTTGCTGGTTAACCTGCCTTTGATGTTGCTGCACCTCTTATGTGTCCATAGCTTGTACCGGGTACATCTTATAGAGTTACTACCTACTCCTTTTCCACATATATATATATATATATATGTATATATCCATATATATATGTATATATATGTGTATTTTTATGTGTATGTATATATATATGTATATATATATGTATATATATATATATATATATGTATATATATATATATATATATATATATGTATATATATATATATATATATGTATATATATATATATATATATATGTATATATATGTATATATATATATATATATATGTATATATATGTATATATATATATATATATATATATATATATATATATATATATATATATATATATATAAATGGAGTTAAACACAGGTGTTATTCAAGTAAACCCGGAGTTTCTACCTTTAAAAACAAGGAGTTACAACCTTTTTACTTGTGTGACTTTTTGCTACCCTGGTAACTATTTTCTATTTCTTCCATCTTAATTGTTAACAAGGGAAAAATACACACATCTATTTATATATACATATATATACCTAATGCATTCAAATACATACATATATATATATATATATATATATATATATATATATATTCACACACACACAGACACACATTCTTGTACAATAACACACCTTTGCACTATGCAAATTAACTGCACAAATATATATGCATTCATATATACATATTCTACACAGAAATACATATAAAGATGCATGCGCACACGCACACACCGTGTAGGAACTTGTTATACACTCATATCGCCACCTCTTTTCCCTACAGTCAGCATCTTTCCTGCATGTGACTATCAATTAGCATCCTTTCCTTATTCTGATCATCATCTCCACACCCCAAACCTGCCAATCCCCATCATTCTCCTAAGCAGTATATCATTTTGTGACAGTGAGAAATGAAAGTAGAAGTTATTCCTATACATAATAAAACCTTATTAACATCTCATATTCTTATTATTTTTCCACCCATGTTTTCACCACCCTATGCTTGGCTATCATTTACTACATTCATCCAATATATATATACATCAGAACACTTCAATCCATGTGTTTCATCTCTTACTCTCCCCTGAGAATCTTGCAAGCTTATGCATGCTTCCTGATTCTTCTTTATTCTTTTCTTTCCACGTTCATTCACATGTTACCATTAAGGTATGTACTGGTACCTCAAAACAAGCATATTTACCACGTTTTGGGGCACCACTCCAGATCATTCAATTAAAGCATGTAAACTGTGAAGTAATCATAGATCTCCTCCACAAAGTAAACTTATTCAGGGTTCTCTAAACACACTTTTACCTCTCAATACCTTGCTTAACCTTTAGCACACTGTTGTCATATTGAGTTGCCATGCAAGTTTTCTCTCTAGCACTTATTCAGAAACTCGATCGACCAGCTCAGGGACACACTGACAATTTAAAGAGAAGAAACAACAAGGTTTGGCCTTCAGGTGAGTTGAGCGAAAACCAAGCTGATGCATATTGGAGATGGCTCAGACCCTCTTCTTCTCCATATTGACTCTGTTGTTGTGGAGTTTGTCAGCTCCTTTGTCTATTATATGCAGCAGAAGATGTGATGATCACTTGGCACATAACACACACACACACACACTCACGGTTGATTCTGCCCAGTGACAACATTTCCAGACGGGATATTAATCGCATATGCAGTCACCAACAATGGAGAGCTAACCCCAGAAATCAACCACATATGTGTTCTAGCTGATGGGATTATCTATACCCTATAGAAGCCCCTCTGGTGCCACTGCTCTATCTCCCAGTAGAGGAAATGTTTGTAATGATAGTAAGAATGATGTACTGAGTGGATACTATCGTCCTTGGCTGGCTGGTTTTAAGGAAAATACTGGCCGCAAGGAGGTACCTGATGGCATTTCTGAAAAGCAACACTTCTGTCTCTTCCTTAATGCACATCTGGTGGGGGAAAAGAAAGGAGCAAGTTCTGGTGACTATTCATACATCAGCACATGGAAGGGCATCACCTTTCAAGAAATGAAAGCATTTGTAGCAATTTTGCTTCCGATTAGATTTACTAAAAACTCATCATCAGATTTATATTGGTCAATTGATGACTTTACTGAAACGCCAGACTTCAGACACATCATAAGCAAGAGAGAGATTTCTGAGAATCCTGGAATTACTCTCATCTCACAATAGGGCACATACGATCTGGCTGCTTTTTGAAAAGCTTGCACCATTTTGGCAGAAATACTTTCATCCTAGGAAAAATATTCTGTGGATGAAAGTATGATTTTTTTCAAAGGAAGAACAGACCTACAAAGCTAGAAGCCAGCAAAAGCAAGCAAGTGATGCCTGAAAACCTGTGCGGCTGGCTGACACAAAAACTGGCTATATCTACAACTGTTGGGCCAAGAAACAGCCCAGGCAACCAAGGGCAGTTAGTGTTGTGGATTCTTTCCTCTCAGAGAATGTGTAAAATAAAGAACATATTATTTACATGGACAATTACTTTCATTGCCTGCATTATTTTAGGACCTGGCCCAACTCAGAACAAGAGTATGTGGCGTGCTACATGTAAACTTCCAGGCTGTGCCTAATGAAATCAAAGCAGCAACACTTGAAGCAGGAAAGCCCATCATTACATTCAGAGATGGGCACATTTTGTACAATTCTTGCAATGACAAAAGGCCAGTGATTCTGTTAACAACTGTCCACTCTGCTGAGATCTTCAGAAAAGAAGTTTCATAAGAAATGCCAAGACTATACCAAGACTGTATAAAAACCTCGTCCATCAACTGTATAAATTGATTATTCTATCTGATGAAGCAGTTAGATGTGAGGGGAAACTGCAGTGTATCTAGAAATTGATTCAGCAGAATCTTTATTACAGTAGTTAATACTCACAGATATATCAGTGTATGTGAGTGTATGTATGTGTTTGTGTGTGCATATACAGATCTAATATAAAAAAAAACCAACAAAACTATAATTTAATATAACAATGCAACAGCTATTTTAAACAACTAATAATGTATGTAAGATTTCAACGTTGTAGTGTACCACCATATGACCATAGAAAACTATTTATAAATAGCACCCTTTCTGAGGGACCCAGACTCTAATTTAATAAGTGTTAAACAAAAAAGTTGATCACCAGAGTAATTAGTGAACTGTTTTCATCTTCAAAAGTATAATATATATGCACTCTCTTGCTTATAAATCCTAATTATGTGTTGATTACACACACACACACATTTCAATCTCAGAAGAAATTTTATAGAAGTTGTTTAAAAATGCATTCATTTAAAGACATAATAATGTTGTGTAGTAAAAATAATAATTACTAACAAATGTTCGTTTAAAGATGTATTAGATTACAAGATATTTAATTAAAATTATCATTTGTAAGAAGGGATAAATTTAACACTAAATTAAATTATTGCAGTGACTAATATCATGTGGACTAATCCATGATAATACATAATGTAGAAAATTACAAGAGTTAATTTCAATAAAAAGGGCCACATTAATGCACCCATGCTGGTGCCATGCAAATGCACCTATGCCCGGCCATATTAAAAGCACCCAGTACAATCTCTAAAGTGGTTGGCATTCGGAAGGGTAACCATAAAAAAACCAAACCAAAACAAATGGAACCCAAGCAGCACTCCAGCTGGCCAACTCCAGTTGAACCATCCAACAGATGCCAGCACAGAGATCAGATATTAAATGATGACGATGATGATGATCAAGTGGATTCAGTAACAGTATATGATGAACCATTGACTGTCCTCTAGAAGTTTCTAGAACTTAATTGGATGTAATTATTGTTACTTTAATGCTTATGCAAACAAAATATTGAAGAATACAAAAAATACAAACAAAAAAGCATCATGTCAAAAATATAGGTACAACGAGTTGATGAGTAAAGGGAGTTAGCGCAAGGCTTTCTCAGAGATAGTAGTTCGGGGGGGGGGTGAATGGGAGGACGGGTTAGGGGAATAGGAGAGTGGGGATTAACATCAATAATCACATTTTAGTCATGAACCAGTAATAATCACAGGAAGATATATTTAGGTTATTAAGAAAGGTCACCCAAACCTCAAGTTATTAAAACATTATGAAAAATATTATAGACAATATCATTCTGTTTGTTCAGCACCGAAGCAGAATTTTACAAGGTGAACTTTGATTTATAATTTTTTTAAACTGAAAAACAAAATGAAGATGTTACAAAGACAATCTTTTTCCATGATCATGAGTGTATACATGTGTGTAGGAGAGAGTCAGAGAGAGAGAGAGTCAGAGAGAGAGAGAGAGAGAGAGAGAGAGAGAGAGAGGTAGGGAGTCAGAAAGAGAGAGGGAGGAGATTCAGAGAGAGGGGGGGGGGAGAAAGAGAGAGTGAAAGAGAGATCATTATCACCTTCACTATTGTTGTCATCTGAGTGCCCACTTTTCCATGCTTGCATGGGCCAGACAGAATTTTTTGAGGCAGATTCTTTTATAGCCAGACATGCTTCATGTTGCACATTTCACTTGTTTCTAAGCAAGGTAATAGTTTCCCATGATTGGACATAATATAAAGACTGTTACTCAGTAAAGTATAATATGACATACTAAAATATAATTGCTAGTAAGATCTACAGTTAACAAGCAGAGAAAATGAAAAACATCTAGACTCATTTTCAACAAATCAAGTGATACATTATTTACATTATTTACATTTGACAGATATTTGTCCTCATCTTGTTTGTTGTTAACACAATTTTTGGCAGATATACCCTCCAGCCTTCATAATAATAAGATAGAAAAACACATTCTAGTTGGTCAAGTAACTGCATAAAAGCTTTCCCTGCTTATTAATTATAGATCTTACTGACAGTTAGGTATATTTTAATATTTCACAGTATATTTTAAAGTATATTTTACTACTGATGTTGCTTACATTGTTTTAACATTTCACATTAACATTTTATTGGCAATAGTGTATAAATGGTTTTACATTTTGGTACAAGGCTAGCAGTTTCGGAAGAGAGAGAGAAAGTCAAGTATATCTACTCCAGTGTTCAACGAGTACTTATTTTACTGACCCCAGAAGGATGGAAGACAAAGTCAACCCCAGTGGCATTTGAGCTCAGAACGTAAAGACAGGATGAAATGCCACTAAGAATTTTGCCCGGCATGCTAAAGATTCGGCCAGCTTGCTGCCTAAGTGTAATAATATTTCAAATGGTTAACAAGTAAGACCAGGAAAAAAACTAAAGATTTATAAACTCATTCTCTTAAGCAAGTAATATTTGGGAGAATGTTTGTTCTTAGCAGCATAATTGCTTTCTTTTTTAAAAGAAAAAAAAAATTATTATTATTTCTGAACAATCAAGGATATCTAATCACAAGAAACGGTCAAGAAATCAGCTCTGATCAAAACTCTTGCTGCTTCCAAAATAAATAAATAGAAATGCTTTGCTTTGACTCTTATGAAATGTCAGCAGATTGTTTTAACCAACAGTAATGAAATACAGAAACTGATCAAGAGATTCTCTCTGTCTCTCTCTTTCTGCGCACACATGCATTTATTTATTTATTTCCCTAGCAATAAATGATGTTTCATTTCTATGAGAATTTGATACTTCATATAATAAGAGGGAGCAGAATTACATAATCCATGCCACCAAACAAATACAGATATTGCTAGCTTTCCTGATGTTGCTGAGGCTCAGATCTAAGTCAGAACCAAACATTAAAGATGATTCTTTTCTGCCTCAATGGCCCTGACCAATTTATTATAAAATAATCTCTTTCTTCCTTTCATCTATGTATAAATACATACACACACACATATTCATATACACATAAGAAGAATACATACATGCACATGACTGTCTGGTAAGAAACTTGCTTCCCAACTACATGACTCCAGGTTCAGTCCCACTGTGTGACAGCTTGGGCAAGTGTCTTCTACTATAACCTCAGACTGACCAAAGCCTTGTGAATGGATATGGTAGATGGAAACTGAAAGAAGCCCGTCATGTATATTTATGTGTGTGTGTCTCTTTGTGTCTGTGTTTGCCCCCTACCACTACTTGACAACCGGTGTTGGTGTGTTTATGTCCCTGTAACTTAGCAGTTTAGCATGACAGTATCAGGCTTAAAAAAAATATTCTGGGGTCAATTCATCTGACTAAAAATTCTTCAATTCGGTGCCCCAGCATGGTAGTAGTGTAATGACTGAAACAAGTAAAAGATAAAGTGTGTGTGTGTGTGTGTGTGTGTGTGTGTGTGTGTGTGTGTGTGTGTGTGTGTGTATTGTCGTAAATGATGGAGTGCCCACTGGCACTTCATCAGTTATGACAATGAGTGTTCCCATTGATTAGCTCAACTGAACAGCCTGCTCATGAAATTAATGTTCAAGTGGCTGGCTGAGTACTCCACAGACAAGCATACCCTTAACATAGTTCTCAGGTAAGATTCAGAATGACACACACTGTGACACCGCTGGCTCTTTTGAATTACAAGTACAACTAATTTTCGCCAGTTGAGTGAACTGGAGCAATATGAAATAAACTGTCTTGCTCAAGAATACAATGCAGGGCTGGGAATTGAACTCATGACCTTATGATCATAACCATAAGCCATGCACCTTCACTATTATATATCATGCCAGAATGAAAAGCAGACGTATGATGATGATGATGATGATCATCATCATCATCATCATCCTGTGCCTTCTATCCACTCCTTCTATCAATAATTATAGAGGTATATGCTGTACTTGAGAAGGAAGATCCATCAAGCTGAATGAAATCATAGTTGTGGCAGATACTGGTGTCATGCAAGTGGCACTCATGCCGGGGACATATAAAAGCACCCATTACATTCTCAGAGTGGTTCATATGAGGAAGGGCATCCAGCTGTAGAAACCATGACAAATCAGACTGGAGTCTGGTGCAGCCCCTCAGCTTATCAGCCCCGTTCAAACTGTCCAACCCATGTCAGTATGGACAACGGACATTAAATGATGATGATGATGATGATGATGATGATGATGATGATGATGATGATGGTGATGATTACGAATACCAACTGACTAAAACAATTCATTTCCCATACTCTGAAATACAGTCACCCAGAGAAAAAAGAAAAAAATCTGGAAATGGTTTAGTATTCACAATTAGTTGTCTATCCTTTTCAGATAAGTATCAAGCATGAAGCTCATTAAAATTTGACTTTGATAAATCAATATTTATAACATTCTTCTGATTCAACCATATTCCCTTAGTTACTAAGTATGGAATTAGGAATTAAGACGAAATAATTTAAAATTTTCTGCATCATATAAGTTAGCTGCCTAATATTTATTATTAACCTAACAACAATACTAATACATTTTTATGTAATAAATTTACAATATATAATTCATCCTCCTTTCTACTGCTATTCTCTTGATAATTTAACTCTCACACATTTAATCCAAACTTTCAACAAACATTATATATAATGGTAACTTCATCCTTTCTAATCATTATTTTGACAGCTCGCATGAAAAAAAATAATAAACCTTGGTGCTTTAGTAACCATCTTTCTTTCCAACACACACAACAATAGGAAGTATTCCCACATCACATCATTAAATTATTTTTGGTCTGCGACTACTAAAATATTGAAAAAAAAAAAAAAAGTGTAAACCATTACCCTCACTCCAACAAACAAGTAAAACAAATAAAAATTAAATGCCAGGACACCAAATAAATACTCTTGATAGCATCTTATAAAACTACTTATCTATGGCATTTAAATAGGTCTCATACAACTTTCTGAAGACTTCTTTTTTTCTTTGAACATTCCATAAGTGACAGCACTGAAGAGGCATTCCCTAACCCAAATATAATTAGTTATTGTCTGCTACAAGAGCTTTGTTGTTTGTTTGAATCCCAGCTAATTTGGCTTCAGTTAATTTAGTTTTTGCCCTGCTTTCATTAACTACAGTAACATTCATATTTATATCACATATAACTTAGTAGCAATTTTATATCCATGCTATCTTTCTTTCCTTTTGTAATAATATTATTTTACAATTGTAAAATCAGTGCCAATGTGTATGTATGATACAGTTTTTTTATTTTGTTTCTATTTTCCTGAGTCAGGAGGAGAGGCCTGCCAAGTACCAGTTGCCTTTCCAAGTCTTGTGAACAGTGAGATCAATGCCATTCTAGAATTGTTTTTCTAGAATCTGTAGAAAATGTCATGAACAAAAGAGTGTATTCTAGAAGGTTGACATTTTGATAATGACCAGGTTTAGTGATTCGTGTGGGGCTTGTGAGGTAGCTAGACACAACAAGGATGACAAGAGAAGGAAAGACAAGTGGGTCAAGAATATCTGAATGGTAATAGCAAGAGCTCAGCCAGGTCCAGAGTAGTGGCTATTATAGCAGTGATGAAAAAGAGAGAGGAGAGGGTGCATCAGTGATCCAGAGACTGGAGCATTCTGTCAGTGATTTTATGCCAATCAGTTAGGGCTGTTTTCTAGATGTAGTCTAAGGATGTGTATGTAAGGGCAGGAGGGTCAACAGCAATATTTTAGATACAGGAGCACAACTCCCTAATGGACTTCATCTGAGGCTTGTAGAGTGTCAAAAGTTGTTGAGAGCTGAAGAATTTTGGGGGTCCTGAAGACAACAGTCCATTATTGGGAAGCAATTTTAGTTATATTAAGGATGCACTTTTGCTTAGAGAGATAATGAAGCCCAAAATTTGGAGAAATGTGAGAGATCTAGTTGAGTGCTACTTATGATTAATTGATATTATTTTGCTGTGGAAAGAGACAAATTTGAAAACACCTACTGAAGGATACTTACAAGTCTTCATTCATGAAATCAGTGCAGGTTTGGCAACATGTAACAACTGAAGTTAGGAGTGGATGATGTAAAGCTAGAAGACATTAGGGAACAAAGAAGAGTATCGTGGATATACAAGTAGGTTTTGTTAGATGTGATGGCATGTAAGTCATCAATGCATAGACGGAAAAGAGTGAGGAACAAAAGTGAACTGTGGAGCTTGCCAGGGGGAATAGAAACAACTCTGCAAACATACTGTGATGGTGCCATCTAACAAATAGCAACCAATTCAGAAGATAAGAGATGAGGGAAGCTAAGACACAGTCATAAATGTTTTTTAAGTAAAAAGTGACAACATTGCTTTTTCCAAATTTATCTAAAGTGGGAGCCCATTTGTGGATCAACAGAAAGTGGTAGATGACCAGTAGACTTGGCTTTACAAAAAGTGCGCAGGTGGTCAATAAAGAAGAATGTAGAAAGTGGAGGGAAGAAAGTAAGAGAGAAAGACAGGTTTGAGGATGTTTTAGCAATGTTCCACCAGCATAGCAGAGGTGTTTTAACCCTTTAGTGTTCAAATTATTCTATCAAATGTTTGTTTATTAACAATGCTTTAAATTAACCATGCATTATCTCGTAGCTTTGAGATTTTGATGATGTGATTGTTGATTTTTAAAATGACATTGTAAGGTAGGTGTGAGAGGCCAAATCAGGTTGGTTTGAGCATAAAAACCAGGTAGAATATTTAGGCTGGATATGGCTGGTTTAAATGCTAAAGGGTTAAAGTAGTGAAAGCTCACTACCAAATGGCACTACAGGGTTTGGTGGACATTGTTGCTTACAGTTAGAAAATGGAGAGTCAGAAAAGTTGTGGAGGTGGCTGGGACCATTTTAGAAATGAAACAAATTTAGATTGAAGTATTTCCGAACACAAGCTATGCTTGACGATGCTGTAGGATGTCATGAGTTTGTAGTTAGATCTACAATGTCCAATTTAGCATTAAACAAAGGAAGGTTAACAAAGTAGTATCTTGTGATCTGGAGAGGTATGTAGAAAATGTTCCATCAGCAAATGGTAAAGCAAAATTATTGTAGCCTGGTTGGATGGATACAGTTGCAGTGAGACTAGTATGGTGGTTGCATGGATAATGGAATTTGCCAAAGTAACCACCTGAATGCTGCTCAACAATGCTGGAAGAGTGACCAAATAATCATCATCATTGCCAGTTGACAAATGATGAAGAGAGTGTCCACACTTGAAGAAGTATGTGAAATACTGAACTGATGTACATGTACTATATGATGATGATGATGATGGACTCTCCAATGAGAACAACAAATGGGTAACCAGATGTTCAAACATGTGAACTACCTACTCACTGGATTAATGTTTAAGTAGACATGTACCCTGAATGTAATTCTTAGACCCAATGACACAATGTGTAACAAGGCTGGACCTTGCTTAACATGTACAGTTTATCTGATGGACTTCAACATAGTTTCTGTTTACTGAATTTCACAGTCAATGTTTGTGTCACCCTGAAATTATGTAAGACACCCAAAATACTACATAGTGTGATCAAAGCTGTGACATCATAATTGCAAAGCAAACTTCTTCACCACTCAGCAATACAAACAATGCAATACTGCTTTTATGTATGAAACTAAGAAAACCCATTATAGAAATTTCAAAAATATCCACAAAGGAGCTAGAAATTATGAGAATTTGCTTCTTAATGAAAGAACTCTCATCAGACGAGACCAGTAGAAGTAGAGTTCTAGTCTAACGCATGTAACTATCCAGTCCCTACTAGTATCAAGTCTGGTATTCCTTCTTCCCAATTACATGAAAGAAAGCATCCAAAACTGAGTGTATTACACTAATATATAATGAAACACCTGCAGTGGATTAGAATAGACACCTTCACAAGCTATCATTCCAATATATTACCCCCACCATGTACCTAATCCTTGGATCCCTCTTACTGGAATTCACTTAATTTCAACCATTTAACTCCTAAAGCCCAAATTCCCTATCTTCCCACATTTTTCCTGCAGGCACTAACTTATAGATGTTTAGGCATATTATTCTTGTTATCTCATATAGGCTTGTGGATAACATAGGATCTACTTCTCTATCCCAGCTAAAATATGCTTTTTTATTTAAAAAATTCTCATCCAATCACTAAAGTTAAGGAATATAATAGCTTAGATGTTAATTCAATGTGATTGGACAACAAGTATTGCCAGCATTTGCAAGATTATACTATGTAGTTTTATAAATACAAGTTCAAAACTCTGGGGGGTTATTTACAACATACAGAAGGGGTTTAACATTTTTCTTTTTTATTTCTTATTCGCCTTTACCAAATTGACTAATGCTGCTATTTCAGCCCTAACATCAAAAGCTTAATTTCTCACAGATGTTTCATGATTATTAACTTATCGGTTGATCTAGAGGAGATGGAAAACAAACCTGCGAGTTTTCAAGTAGTCAACAACACTAGATTTCTCAGTTTATCTAAGAAATGTGCTGACACACTGCATTAATACCTATTTAAACTGATTTTATCTTTTTTTGTGAAGAATTATCATGCAATCTTTCAGTGTTGTTAAACAACAGCTATTAGATAACCTGCACAATCTCCCTAAATTCTAAATTTTTTAGTCTTTGCCAGTTTCTCCTTAATTAAATTAAGGAGGATGCTTCAGTATTTATCTACCTCTTCATCATAATTGTTAGCAACAGCAGCAGTAGTAGTAGTAGTAGTAGTAGTAGTAGCTGCAGCAGCAGCAGTAAAAATAAAAAATAAAGCACCGAGACAAAAAGAAAAAAAAGAAACTGGTAATAGAAAATATGAAGCAGCAAAAAACATATGGTAATTATCAGTAGTCCATGTAATGACTAAAGAACTGGAGACAGTAAGTAGGAGTGGGTGATAAAAGATTGTTGAAACCAATGCCATGAGATGGTAGCTATAAAAGAATTGAAACAAATGTTCTAACTTCTACTCTAAAGAAATCTAAATCACCTTTGATGAACCAAACAGAAGATGGGTTTTGTACCTTAAGTAAAAAAAAAAGGGGACATCACATAATGTGGCCCTACATATTCCTAACAAGTTAGGGGGTGGTCAGTGATGAAATGCCATACATCATAAGTCTGCCCATTCAGAGATTCAGGATTCACTTAAGACTAAACAACAACAACATCAAAAATAACAACTAACTTTAGGATATATCTAACGATGTAGAAACTGAAGGAGATCTTCTGCTAAGCTTGAAGAGTTATTATATATATATATATATATATATATATATATATATATATTTGTTTTGAGGAAATGATGGAGCCCATTATTCTGCTACCCTGCCCCTTTCATCATCATCATCACCTTAAACATGTAAGGTAATTTGGTGACACAAGGTGTGAACAGCAACAAAGTTGGTGCTTTCATATTAATGGCTGTTTATACCATGTCAGGAGCAGGGCAGCATGTCTACTTCAGTCAATTATTTTGAGGAAATCCCATACATTTGTGCTGGATTGGAATAGCATCTTATATGCATGCTGGGACTGTATAGGAGTATCCAGTATAAAGAAAGCAGTGTGTAATGGCCTCACAAAGCTGCTCAGGAAGTACCAACCATCCGGCAGGTCCTAATTGATTTTCTAAATGTGCTAATAAGAACATGGACAAACTACACCAAGTCAGCTATATCATATACAGATATAGTATTTGTTAGGTCAACAGATAAGGACTATGTCCACAATTTCAGCTGATAAACATTCTACCAGTTTGTCATCTGCTCAGTCAAACTAGATAGGGTACATTGATAGGAAGCCCAGTCACTGGAAGCTGAAGATATTCTTCTCAGTAGAGAAAGCTAGGAGTTGATAGGGCAATCCTTCAATGCAAAGTTGGTTTCTCTGGAGAGAGCTGTTAGTGTAAAAACCATTCAACAAAACAATAGAAAACAACAAATCAGAAGAGACTGGTCAACAGATTAGCTGAAGCACATATTCTTAACCCTTCAGCATTCGGATAAGTCAGTTAAGTGTAATATTTTGAATCAATCCATGCATTATCTCATAGCCTGAAGATATCAATGGTATGATTGTTTAGGTTCAGAATGATATTGTATGGTAAGTGTGAGAGGCTGGATCTGGTCAATTAAACATAAAACAAAAGGCCAGATATGGCCAGCTTAAATGCTAATGAGTCAAACAGGAGAGCAAGAAAGTTGTTCAATGGGTCTGGGTGGTAGAGAAGTGATGCAGTACCAAAACTACAATTAAATCTTTGATGAACCCTGACGGACATATGCTGTACAATTCCAGATGAATGAATATAGTTTTTCCAGCAGTTTTTTTGCCCAACAATTGATAGATTGGAGGTTATGGAATTTACTACCTTCTTTGACAGCCCACTACAGCTTTCAGTGAAAAAGTTGATAAGCCATGAAAAACTAAAAACAGTAGCTGAAATATGAGGGATATGGATCAATCCAAAGCATTCAATAGGATCAGTGCTACATAGCAGCACTTTGTGATACCAGTTCCAGTCTAGCTTTTAGAGGCTGAATTACTTCAGTGTATAAAGAGGTTAAGTGCAGAAAACCATCTCTGAAAGGTTGTATAGAGATGGTGAATGAATGCACTCTTCTATTATTTATAACAAATGACTGGCATGCCATCACTCAGTTTGCATGTGATCAGGCTGGAGCATCAATTATTTTCTTTCTTGAGGAATGAATATATGCATTCTGTTTGTTGACAAAAGAAACAATAACAACTTTTCTCATAATGTGCAATTTTTACAGAGACCAAATATACACAAACACGCCATACACACATGGTAGGCTTTGCTCAGTTTCCAGCTACCAGATTCCCTCACAAGGATTTGGTCCACCTGACGATATAACAGAAAACATTTGATAGAGGTCCATACAGTTGGGCTTAAGCAAACTGCTTAACTAGGCCTGTACCTATATATATATATATATATATATATATATATATATATATACACACACACATACATGTGTGTGTGTGTGTGTGTGTGTGTGTGTGTGTGTAACATTAAAACATCAATCATCATTTAACATGTCTTCCATATTAGGATTGGATAGTTAAACTATCAAGACTATGTCAAGCTCCAATGTCTGCTTAGGCATGGTTTCTACAGGTGGATGCTCTTCTTAATGCCAACCATTTTACAGAGTGCACTGGGTGCTTTTCTCATAACACCGGCACTGATGAGGTCAGCAAGCTACATAATGGGCAAGACAAAGAAAAAGCCCCTCAACTGAATGAGGTTACTCATGTTGACCAGTGAGACCAGCACTTGTGCCTTGCAACAAGGGAGATATGTGACAACTCTGCATTAAACAAGGATGTGTGAGAGTAGCTGTAAGAGAGACATAGACAGAGATGATGTCACACAGTAAAAGAAAGAAGAAAAAGAATATCAAGAAACATGGGTGGATAAGTTCAAAAGAGCATGATAGGAGATATGGGTGGGGGAGTGAATGAGTGGTGGATTGTAAATATCAGTATAGAGGGGTGGATCAATGATAGGAGTGGTTCACAAAAAGGGGGTGGTGATAAGTGACAGTACAGGAGGAAAGGTAAAGAGCAGCAATACAATAAACTTGTAGCTTGTTCACAAAATGGTGAGATTATGTGTGAAGTAGGAGGGTGGTGGGAGGAGGAGAGAGAAAGACAAAGATGTAGGTCACAAGTATGTAGGAGTGGCTACAGTGAGTAGGCGATACAGATTGGTGGGGAAGCCATAGATGAGGTATGACAGTCCCATGATGAAGCTGAGAGGATAAGGAGAGATAAGTGAAGGCACATAAAGGGGCAACTGGTGGGAAAAGGAAGATACTGAGAAAGGCAATGGATGTTAAAAGTAAGGGGTTCCAGGGAGGATATGGAGAAGTAACTGGTAATGCCAACAGGAATGAATCATGTATTAAATTCTCCTGAATAGTACTGTAGTTAGAAAAATGAAGGGGGAATGGATGTTATGAAGATAAAAAGGAAGGCTTGATAGGAACTAAGTGGGTGTAGGGCCCGGCCCAGTGAGAGTATAAGATATAAACAATGTGCATTTAAGACCTAACTTTCACCATGATGGAGGATCTTTTCAAGCACAACAAATTGCCAACTATCTCATACCTTTGTTATCTCTCCATGATGTTCAACTATTTGAGATCGGTTTTCACTTCTTCTGTCTCTGTTTTCTTAGGTCTTCATTTGTACAAGTTCCATTCACTTTATGTGACTGGCACTGTCCTCATCCACCTGCATCACATGACCATACTAGGACAGTCTTCTCTCTTGTATTCAATTTTTCTCTCAACACATTCGCACTTTGTTGTACAAGTATACTGATGTTGCACATCCAACAGAACAAACTAACTTCATTCCTTTCTAGTCTTCTTCACATATCTTCCGCATTCAGTGCCCAAGTCTCCCTTAAATGTCTTACAATCTGAGAAACCTTCTGTCACCAACAGCTCAATGAACATCTTACATATTATTCTTATTCTTGCAAATATATTTCCATGACATCCTCCTCCACTGCCAATTAAGTCATCTATGTAACAGAAACTATCTACTACCTCTAGGGGACCTCCTGGACATTCAAGAAAAATCACTTGTGAGTCCTTACTGTTTACTGCTCATATGCATCTGCTACATACAAGGTCTACCTTCTCCATTAACCTTCCTGTGACACTACATCTTTTGTGTGTTCATACTTTGCACTGGGTACACAGTATGAAATTTCTACTGACAACTTTTTCTATATATCAAGCAAAACAATTTTTCCTGATGGAATTAAACTTCTATCTAGAATTTTGGTCTTTGCTAAGTTATGTTCAAGACTATTTCATCCCAGATTTTGCTTCCATCTCTGGATTCTCTTCTCTAATTCTACAACAGATTTTGCTATAAGAACATGGTCATCTGAAAATGATAGTTGCCTGTATTTTCCTCTGCAATGTAGACTTTTTCATCCATCATGTTTGATAACATTGTCAAGTTATACAATGAGAGCAGGTCTGAATATGCTAGGACTTCTAATGGGAACATTATACATTAGCATCATAAAACAATTGGCAGCAAGGAATATGACAGCTACCATAAAAGGCACTTTTAACACAACATTAGATCAACTACTAACTAACATAGCAAAATAAGACAAAGTAGTCCTGATGTTTTAATGGCTGATTTTAAAGGAAGAGTAAGGAAGGAGTAAGAAAACTGGAATTGAATCATCAGGAAGTAACAATAATATCATCTGACATCTTTTTCGATGTGGACAATATTATAAACACTATCTTCCAGCGGAAAGGCAAAGATAAGGCCTCAAGGATAAATTCCAGAGCCAAACACTGGTAACTTATTAATTACACCATGGTCAGACAAGTGAACCTACTACTACTACTCACCATGTATATTTTCAGAGACCAGAGAAGAGTAAAGGGTGAGATGAAATGGGTAGGGGTGGGGGAAATGGAAGAAGAAAGGGAAATGATGACAACAGAACATACATGAGTACTTTGGAAAATGACCAATGCTGCTATTCATATATGCTGAATAGAGGGCACACAATGACCCAATGGTAGAAACAAACAGCCATGACATAAGGGACAAATCAGTTGTTTTGTTTCTCTAATTGATATTGTTGCTTCATTCATTTAGCCTGTAGGTTAGTCTTGATTGATGAGACTTATGACTAAATATATTCTAGAGCCACAAATCACAAAGAATCTTTCCTTACCATCATCAGTCAGCTTCAATCCAGATCAGGTCATCCTTACTTAAAAGTACTGAAATCATGACAAGTGACCTCTTTTTGTTTATTTACTATTTTTGAGATTGCATTATTAAATATGCCTTCTCTATTTTTAGCATGAAGATTTGGTATAAGTTTGGCAACAATTTTTGTAGTTTGAGTTAGCACAAAGAAGTTCGTTCTGTGGCTCATATGTCAAAGTCTAATTTCATTTTGATGGCTCAGTGCTTAGGGTATTCGGCTCATCATTGTATGGTTGTGAGTTTGATTCCCGGCAGTACATTGTATTCTTGAGCAAGATACTTTATTTTGTATTGCTTCAGTTCACTCAGCTGGCAAAAATGAATAGTATCTGTAGTTTAAAGGGTCCAGTTTCATTACATTCTCTGTCACACTGAATCTCCCCGAGAACTACGTTAAAGGTAAACATATCTGCGGACTGCTCAGCCATTTGCATGTTAATTCCATGAGCTGGTTGTTCCGTTGATCGGATTAAATGGAACCCTCATCGTCATAACCAATGGAGTGCTCGTTAATCATACATTAAAGATACAAAATGTACACTGAATGGAATAAATTATTTAAGTCATCAAGCAGGAAAGAAGTCTATTGTCTGAGGTAAAACTCTTTAAAGACATAGAAGAAATATTTGCCCATAACGTTGTGTCTTCCAATCTATTAAACAGCAACATGAATAAATGTTACATAGCTAATACTCTGATGATGGCTTCTAGCTGAAACATTAAACTTGTCTTCTAATTAATGCAAAATAATATATTCTAGTTTGTGAACCTTTGCCTTTACTATATTTGTTGATGTAAACCATAACTACTTCGTAAGGATTCTTTCATTTCACTCTAATACTAACCATATAAATCACTTACAACAACAAACTAGTTTAGTTTATTGTTGGCAGCACATGATATATCATCAATCTATTTTTACATAAATTATTTAAAACTTGTAGATTTTTTTTTTTTTTTCAAATATAGCAAAAAACAGATAACTACAAAATTTATTCAAATACAAAGCACAGGGGTTGCTATGCAATTAAGAAGTTTGCTTTCCAACCAGATGGTTTTGGGATCAGCCCTATTATGTAGTACCTGGGCAAGTATCTTCTACTATAGCCCCAGGCTGATGAAAGCCTTTTGGGTGGATTTGGTCGACAAAAACTGAAAGAAGCCTGTTGTATATTTATAAGGGTGTGTGTGTGTGTGTGTGTGTGTGTGTGTGTGTGTGTGTGTACACACATATGTGTGTAATTCATTTCCAGTATTCTGTGAAAACAGGTCTGACCATGGGGAAATATTACTCTGAAAATAAGATATTACCTACTTGTCAGCAGAAGGGGCTTCGAACCTTAGAAAATTTAAATCAATAAACTCTGGCCCATGCAAACAGTACAATGATGATTATGATGATGATTATATATGCAAACCCACTTTTTGTACCTAAAAATCATTAATATATTTCATTTTCTTATCTTTTCTTGCCTTACACTTGAGCATAATGATACCCATCAATTTTGACCCTGATGTTTCCAATTAAACCTCTCCTATCATACATGAATAAATATGGTAGGTAAATTCTGCTTGGTTTAAAAGTACAAAAAAGAAAGCATTCAATGTGCCAAATGTGTGTGTGTGTGTGTGTGTGTGTGTGTGTGTGTGTGTGCGTGCGTGTGTGCGCATGTTATTTTCTCATAGCATGTGTATGTGTGTGATATGTTATCATTTAGGCCACACTGACATTCAATTAACTAAATATTTAATGGCGTCATCAGTATCAAGAGTAAAGGTCTTCTTTTATCATGATGATCGTTACTGAACCACAGCATATTCATGCAATTGAACTCTGAGACATGGGTAAATAAAGTTGTGTGTGTGTGTGTGTGTGTGTGTGTTTGGTCAGCCCACTTGGGAGTGTTACTGGTAACATGTAACCTAGTAGAACCTTTTGAATGGTCAGAGCATAAGCCTAAACTGTCATTCCAACCAAGCTGGTCTGTGAGGATGGTAAATTTGGACGCCTCGCAGGATGAAAAGTAAAACCTGTCAAAAGCTAAATGAGTTCAGACAAGTGAATAGCCATCTAAAATGTGTACACGTGTCCACTAAATATGTGTATGAGTATATCTAGTGCCATGTCTCCATTTCATTGAAGTGTGGTATAGAAGAAATGAGCTTTATTTCTACAGTTGCAAAGTTGGCCACAGCAAGTTAATGAGGAGAAAACATTTGGAATGATATTCTTATAGCATGGACATATGTGAAGTAGATTGAACTCTGACATCTGGAGATCCTTTCAGCCATTTTTGATCTTGCTGGCCTTGGTTTTATTTTGACACAGGGCATATTTTCTGCAGAAACCAAAACACTTTCTACTAAGCTAGCATCTGTGCCTGGTGAGTAGTGCATGACAAACATTCAACAGACTTCTGACTAATGGACAAATAGTCATGTTATGGTAGTTGGAGTAATCCATAACTGTGTGTGTGTGTGTGTGTGTGTGTGTGTGTGTGTGTGTGTGTGTGTGTGTGTGTGTGTGTGTGTGTGTGTGTGTGTGTGTGCAGTATGGTCAAATTGTTCAAAAGTACACTTTGTAACAAGACTCTGGGTTCAATCTCACAGCATGGCATCTTTGACAATTTCCTTTGTTTCAAATGCCCCTGGTGTTCTTGTACTTTGTGAGTGAAAATAGGTAGATGCATATAATACAGAAGTTAGTTGGGTGGACTGTACTTGAATTCAAAAAGAACACCAAATGCTATGCAGATAGTTTGCCCAAGAATTACATTAACCTTTAACATGTTGAAGGTGAATCATGTCACCATATGAGTTTTCTCCCCTCTCAATGCAACACAATGTGCCTGCAGCTACAGGGGAGAAAACTCATACAGTAACATGATTAGCCTTCAGCATGCTAAAGGTTACTGTTACAATACATCAGTGGAATGCTCAACCACTCACAGCAGGAGTACATAACCCAGTTGATCAACCAACTGAACTCTTCATTGAATAATAGACATCCATCACTGTATGTGTGTGTGGATGCACATACACACACATAATTACATTACAAACGTGTGTACATTTAAATACATGTGTGCATGCATTTATAGATGTAGACATTTCTGTGAGTTTATGGAGTTCACTTTACAGCATTTTCGTACTGAGTTTGGTTCAGTTCCACTGTGCAGCACCTTTTCTTATAACCTGAGGATGATCAGTGCCTTGTGAACGAAATTATGGGTTAAAAACTATTGTATAAGAGTGTGTATATTTGTGTGTGTAAATGTGTGAGATTGGTCAAGTGAAACGGTGATATATTTACATCTCAGTGGGTAATAATATGGTGTGTAATCCAAGATATTCCAATTATCAGAATGTTTTTGATAGTAAAGTTATTTGTGACAGAATTTCAAAAGTTGCTTCTCTGTAACTCATCATACAAAACCAAAGACAAAACCTAACCAAAGACCTGAGGAATACAATGCGATGCAAGATTCATGGAAAAAGCACATATCATTTCACACACACACACACATACATAACAGTTATTCTAACATGAATAGCAAAAAACCAAGTAAGAAGTTTCAACATTGCCATTCAGTCTACTAGAAAGAGCAGACAAAAACCCTCTAAAATTCACCACATATGGTTTGCAGAAAAAAAAAATTAAGTATGTATTTGGTTCACGTATCCATAGACATGCTACATTTGAAAACAATACAATAAAATAATAAAAGGAGGAAAACCATAACTGAATAATCTTTGATCAGAGCTGACCTGGGGCTAAAAACAAAAAATAACAATAAAAAGTAGTTGATGTCAAGTAATAATTATTGATTTCTCACATAAACTCAGAATTTACAAGGAAAGAGGAGTAAGTCATCAAAACAAAACCCCAGGGCATACTAGCCAGGTAGTTATTTACACTGGCAGGATTCAAACTCAGAAAGCAGAGAGTGACGTACAGTCTTCCAAAAGTCCTTTTCTTTAAATTACTAAATACCTACTACAAGGCATTTTGTCCAGCAATTTACTGACTCTCCTGCTTTCCATCCCCTACATACACATATCTTAATGTCAAGTAATAATTATTACAACTTCGGTGTCCTGTTATTAACATCAGAAAAAAAAAAAAAAAACGAAACGGAGAGAGAAGAGTGGAGAGGCAAGTAGGAGGTGCAAAATAAATAAATAAATAAAAGGCAGACAGACAGAGCTATTGACTTGTCTCTCATACTAAATGATAACTATGCAGTTGGAAAGAAAGGCTGATGGTGTAAGAAATAAAAGTTAAAATATAACAATTAATATATAAACACTATTGTCGCGTAAAAAAACACAAAATTCCAGACTGATACAAAGAAAGAAATTGAGAAAAAAAAAGAAAGAGAAAATATGTAATCATCAAAGAGACAGGATATCCCTCCCTGCCAGTCACACCAGAATATGAACTCTAATGACAAGCTTTTCTATCTCAAAAACTGATTCTACCCTAATCATTGCCACAACTGCTTCACTGCTGCTGCTGATGTTGCTAACTAGTGTGGGCCTTCTGCAGTCTAGATAGTTAATGAGGTCATTTCTTCTTCTTTTTTTTTTCTTATTATTATTATTTTGCTTCCTGAGTTTCCCAGCAGCAACATCTTACATTTGTATCTGTTTATTCAATGATTCTTCCAGAGAGAAGTAGAATCACCTAAACTTATTTGCAGTAGTTAAAAACAATACTGTGCTCTCATTAACAACCATTTGTTTTATTGCATCTTTGATTTTAGTTTGGCTTACTGATGGCTTCTTTGAATTAAATATGGCTTTTATTCCATTTTACAAGTGTTCATGCATGACTAAGTGCTACCCCCATGTTCACTGGATACAGCGATAACTCCAGTTTGTTCAGTTGCTCAGAGACTACACAATGAAATTTGCCATGGTATAGATGACGATTTTACAGTAGGTAAAATCTTTTTTTTTCTTTCTTTTTTTTTTTTGGCTAGGTTCCAAGTGAAAGAGCAGCAACCATGGTCTTTACATGATCTGAGACAGGCTAGAAAAAATGAAAAATGCCCAATTTGTAGGTTACAGCAACCCACTGCTTTGGTCATCAGTAAGTAACTTAACTTAAAATCAGTAACTGCAGACACATCATTCAAAGAGTTTAGTCACCGTCTTCAGTGAGGACTTTCACAAAAACCATTCCCACCTATATTTCCTAATGAAAATTGATGTCACACAGGGTAAGGTACGGTATAAGGAACTAGATCAAGGCATCAAATTATTTGTAAACAGAAAAGGCCTGCTTCCAATGATTGAAACAAGTTACAACTAAAACTTAAAATTTTATCATTTTCATCATATATGCATATAGTTATTGCAATTCCCGCACAGCTTAATTTTGCTTTTCACTTAAAAACATAAATATTTACTGAAGGATCAATTTAAACAGTTCCACCTCTCCTGCAAAATGTAGGTCTTTATCTTTCTATACAAATTACAACTGACAAAGACAAACATGTCATTTTACATTCCACCACTCACATATGTATCAAGAAACATTTTTTTTTTTTATCATTATAGTTTTTCTTTTTTTTATTATTATTTTTGGGTTGCACTTTTTTGAGACTTGCACTTGAACTGAAATTGTGCAGAAACAAGCAACTGCACTGTGGTAGAATCATGAAAAAACTTTATAACACAAACATACTGTTTTATCTATTTCTGTTTTATTTTGTTTCATACTAGTTGCACAAAGAAAGGTGAGAAAATACAATGAAACAATAATATAATGAATATACAATAATAAACGATAATATAATGTAAAAAACTTATATATTGCAAGATTTGCTGGAAAATAGGCCACATACCTTTAGCATTAACAATAATAGAAATATTTTTTTCAACATAAATATTATACTTATAATAACAGTCACTTGACTTTTGGCCAATTAGGACCAACAGAATGAAAAAGCTATCAGCAAATAACACAAATAGTCTATTCAATCTAGAAGACAAACAGTATAGTTCTTAAAACGAGCCATATTAATATAACTATTATTTACAGTAAGAAAAATAATTTCATAACTGGTTCAATCCTTTAAAAAAAAAATAACAAAATATTGTATAAATCTGGAAAACAAAATAATTTCAGGAAAAAAAAAAAAAATTTAAACATTCAGCTGATTACATGAATGCAGTTTGGCCTTCTTAAGAATTGATGATAATAATAATAATAAATAACACTAATAATAAGAGCATCACAGCAAACCACATCACATACCCAAAGCACATAGGGTTCGCTCGGTAGTGAAGTGAAAGCATGTTATAAAAATAAAACTACTGAACAATAATAATAATAATAATAATAATAATAATAATAATACAACAGAAAGTTATATCATCATTTTTTGAAATTATTAAGATTAGTACTATTTTTAGATAAGTGTTTCCTCAACTCCGAAGTTCATTTCGAACATTGGGCCTCACAGTAATGACTAGTAACCAAGACCTTTGGTAATATGCCACATTTGAGAAGAAGACCTATCAAGCCAAATGAAATTGTAGTCATGGTTGATGCCAATGTCATGTAACTGGCATCCATGCTGGTGGTATGTAAAAATTACCTGTTCAGTGTTGGGCCTCATGGAGGCAATGTGACATAACTAGTACCTGTGCCACATAACTAGTACCTGTTCTAGTGGCATGTGAAAAGCATTGGGCCTCATGGAGGCAATGACATATGACCGAGACCTTTGGCAATATGCCATGCTTGAGAAGAAGACCCATCAAGGAAAGTGAAATTGTAGTCTTGGCAGATACTGATGTCACACAACTGACACCAGTAAAAGCACCCATTACACTCTCAGAGTGGTTGGCATTATTAGGAAGGGCATCCAGCTGTAGAAACCATGCTAAAATCAGGCTGGAATCTGGTGCAACACCTCAGCTTAAAAGCTCTGGTGAAGCCATCCAATCCATGCCAGCATGGACAATGGACATTAAATGATGATGATGATGATGATGATGGTGATATGATTATTAATACAAAACAAACATACTATATATTGGCACATAATGCAAACATTAAAGCTTGTAAATTAAAATATTTCTTATTTATTTAGATGGTTTTTCACTTTTACTTCTTTTTCTCTTAAAGGCATTAAGTTAACAGCTACAATATTAGTTCCTTGTAAGAAATATTATCAGACAGATAAAAGTAAAAACTCTTTACGAAAGCTCTAGCTTCACAATCAAATGATTTACTTCCTATAAAATGAAAATCTTAATAAATAGTGAACCAAACATTTGTTCAGGTAAGCAAGGGGAAGGATTGGTATTTATATCCTTTGCAGTCCTCACTCACAGACAGAAGAGAGCAAAGTAGTTGATGCCCAGCTTGAATGTCTGTATGTCAATGTCTGCAAGAAAATGCAGGACTAGCAAAGCAATTTGGATTTTGGTATGCATACTCATACAGTGGAAACACATATTTATATATATATATATATGTGTGTGTGTGTGTGTGTGTGTGTATTAACACACACAAACATATATATATACATAGAGAGAGAAAGAGAGATCAAAATCAAATCAAATGGAAATTGTAGTTGTGACACGTGCCAGTAGCATGTAAAAAGCACCATCCGAACATGGCCGATGCCAGTGCCACTTTGACTGGCTTCTGTATCAGTGGCACATAAAAAGCACCATCCAATCATGGTTGACGCCAGCTCCTCTGGCCCCTGTTCCAGTGGCACGTAAAAAAGCACCCACTACACTCTCTGAGTGGTTGGCGTTAGGAAGGGCATCCAGCTGTAGAAACTGTGCCAAATTAGATTGGAGCCTGATGCAGCCTCTCGGCTTCCAAGACCCCAGTCGAACCGTCCAATCCATGCCAGCATGGAAAACGGATGTTAAACGATGATAATGATGATGATGAAATAAACAAATGAAACTGCTTGGCTTTTATGTGCAATATATGTGTGTGTGTGTGTGTGTGTGTGTGTGTGTGTGTGTGTGTGTGTGTGTGAAAAAATGAATAGAGAGAAAGCAAAGGCAGATTTTTCAAACGATGAACATTCAAGTATAAATATATTGATATCTATATATTAATAGAGTAAACTTACAAATATCATAGAAAATTAAAAGGGTTGAAGGTGTTACAAGTCCAACAGTTGTTTCTGGAGATCCTTCATAATGTTTGCAGATCTAGTTCATAAGAATATGCAACCAGTAATGAAAGCAAGTAAATTTGGTCTCTGTCGTTTGTACTCTACTCGCCTAGATTCCTCTTATAGGCGTCCTTTACTCTGCAGACTTGGTCCCTGGTATATCAGAGTGTAAGTTTAAACCATTTGAGCACTATTAAGAGTTGTCTTATATTGAGAGTCTCTGGATCTCGTCTGTTGACTTTATGCCCATATATACATATGTGCATGCATTTGTGTGTGTGTATGTGTCCTCATCATTTGGATTAGACATATACATAATCAAAGCAGATTTTCAATGTTCAGCTGCCTGTCCTGTTGCTGTTTGGAAGCAAAGTAATATTTCCCCTTGACAAGAGAATCTTGTAAATGAATAACATTCATTTACAATAATGACATGATGTCAAAACAAGGAGACACAAACATACACACACATAGATACATGTGTGCATGCATATGTGTGTGTGGATCTATGTGTCTGATTGTGTATACAACAGGCTTCTTTTGTCTTCCATCTACCAAATTCACTCATAAGGTTTTCATCAGCCCAAGCCAACAGAAGACACTTGTCCAAGGTGCCACAGGGTGGGACTGAACTCAAAACCATGCACGTGTATTATATGCTTTATAGTTGTATATATATTATAAATGTATGTATGTATATATAAATATATATATATGTATATATACACACACCATACATATTAATAGATACATATATATATACACATACACGTATACATATATACATACATGTATATATGTATAAACACACACACATACATATATATATTTATATAACTGAGTTTGTATAATTGTGTATAGAAGAATCAGACTAAGTTGGAATTCTATTGATTGGTTAATATATATATACCCCCAGCATGGCCACAGTCAAATGACTGACCAAAAAAAAAAAGAAGTGTGTGTGTGTGTGTGTGTGTGTGTGTGTGTGTGTGTGTGTGTGTGTGAGTGTGATCATTTAAAGCCCCTTTTTCTATGCAGGCTCTGCCAGGTCCTATGTCTTTATTGGCACGTCTTCAACAGTTGAATGCCAGCCACTTAACAGAGTGTACTGGGTGCTTTTTACATGACACCAACACTGGTGAGTTTGCCAAATATGGGCAAGATAAGGTCCCTGAATTGGAGTGGAGCAGGGTATAAACGGGGGGAATAAGAAACTATAACAGAGGGACAAGAGCAGGTGTCATGCTGAAGACATGAATACATGGCTTACCCACAAGGAAAGTGAGAAAAAGAGAGAGAGAAAGAATGAAATGTGAGACCCAAGTAGAATGTGAATATGAAACGAAATAGGAAGTGCACTGAGTGAGAATAGCATGATTATAGAGTAAGAATGAGTTGGATGCAGAGGATATGAGTTCAGCGTAGTGGGAAGCAAAGAAAATGAAGATGAGTTGCAGGGGGAAGAAGGCTTGATAGAGCCTCACTTCTGCTGAGATGGACAGGTCTTCTTAAAAGCACAGAGTTAACACCATTCAGTGTTGTAAACCATCATCCCTCTGAGATGGCCTAACATTTTGAGATCAGTCTTCATCATTTCATCCTATATCTTCCTAGATCAACTTCTTCCATGTTTAGCAATTGGCACTGCTTTATACAACTGACCTCATCCATCTGCATCAATGACCATACTAGTGCAATCTTCTCCCCTGCACACCACATCTGTGTCACTTATGCTCAATTTTCCACATTCATATTTTGTCATGCATGCACACACAGACATTGTACATCCATCGGAGTATACTTGCCTCAATTCTTTCAAGTCTCCATATGTCCTCTGCATTCCCAACCCGAATGTCACATCTATGTAACATTCCTGTTTGTACACAGGCATCATACAATTTGCCTTTTATTCTGAGAGAGAGAGGTCTTTAGTTACCAACAAAGGTAGAAGTTCTCTAAACTTTCTCTAGCCAATTTTTATTCTATCAACTATACTTTTAAAGCATCATCCACCACTGCTAATTAGGTCACCTAGATAACATAAAATATCTACAATGTCAAGGGGGCCTCTAGGGCATTTCAAAACACCTATTTCCAATGTTATTTATTGCTCCTATGCATCTGCCACAAACAAACTCTACTTTCTTTGTTAACCTTATGTTTGCCCTGAGCACACCACATGGACTATCTGTCCATACCCTATTTACATATGGAACAGGCCGGTTTATCCAAAGGAATTAGCATTCTGTCTGTTTTCCGGCTAATTAAAACTTCAGTTTTCACAAAGTTAACTGGTTTTGCTTTCATACTTGGAATTTTATTTCTAATTCTTCTACTCTTTCAGCCATAATGGCAAGGTCATCAGCATAGAGGGGCCCCCATAGGCAACCGGTCTTACATTCCTCCATTATAGCCTGGAGGACTATGATAAATAAAAGGGTACTGCCAAGTGAACCCTGATGAACCCCTACCTACACAGTAAATTCACTAGTGTATCCATTGTTAGCTCACATTTAACTTACAGCACAGCTGCATGTGGCCTCAGCAGCCCTTATTAGCCACTCATCTACTCTTACCTTTGATGATGATGACTGAGGAACCCATTCCCCAGGTCAATGAATGCTAACTACAATGGTTTACTTTTAGCTAAATACTTCTGTAGTTGCTGACTATGAACCTCTCTTGGATTATAACCCTATCAACATATTATGTAGATAAGGTTATAATCCAAGCTGTTATTTCTTGAAGCACAACTCTTTATTCCAGTAATCCAAAGTCATATGTAGAGATAATATTTGTGTGAGGTATGCATAAGAGTTGACATATATATATTATATAATATAAATTGAAGTTGGCCGACCATTGTAGTCTTTCTTGTCTTGAAGTTCACGGCCAAACGGCTGGGAGGATTCGCGTGAAAAATGGCACACATGTGGAGATAGATTGGAACGTGCTTTCCATTTTTTCCCTAGCCCCCATACTTACAGAGAAAATCAATTAAAACAACCTGCGTGCATGCGTGCGTGTATGTGAGTATATGTCACTGAAGCCATTCATACATATATACATAATAAATAAATAAACTGAACGATAAATTTCATTTATCTCTCTCTCTCTTTCTTTCTTTTTCTCTCTCTCTCTCTCATATACACACACCATCAACATTACTTTGTCGCGCACACCCCATCAAACATACACACTCACACACACAGACATATGCACGCACACCAATTCTCCCCTCTCACCACAACTTCAAAAGAAGTTCAGTCATAAAACTGTCCATGTCTCTTCATTCGATGCCCACTTCAAAAGATCGCCTTTCCTTTTCACTTGTCCGGCCATTGATCGAGAGATAAAACACAAACCAATTCCTGCTAAATGCAAAAATCCCACCAAAAATATACACACCCATACACACACAAACAGACATTTCATGTCTTTCAGTTTCTCTATGATTATTACACACGTCGAAAACAATAGCTCTTACATACATTTTAATCTTCAACAGGTATGTATCAATTTCTATAATATAAATTGTTTTTCTATAAGCGTATAACAATTACTTATTCCATAGTTCACTTAGCTTTTCTCTTCACTTTTCTTAAATTGGATACGTCTGCTATTAATTCTTACATACAATTTCCCCTTTAATTCTTACAGCTTCATTTTCTGTTAAAGCAATTCTTAGCGTCAACTTCTTAACATAATAAGCAGAATTCTCGCATTAATACAGTAGAGTGTTTTGAGGGAGATTTGGCTGCTATTTCTACCTGGTCTACCTACCATGTAGAGGTCTGAACTTATTTTTCATTCACAGATTTGCATTTCAAACATTTAACATAATCTATTCCATAAATCAACTATCGTAAAAATTTTCTACCATGACCTCACATGCAATTACCCTTTCTTCTGCCATTAACACCACTTGCTCATACACGTTACAGTTTCTCATTCAAACTACATAATACGCAGAATTGTAGCATTAATACAGTAGGGGTGTTTTGAGGGAGATTTGCCTGCTATTTCTACCAGGTCTACCTATCATGCAGAGGTCTGAACTTCTTTTCCATTTACAGATTTGCATTTCAAACATTTAACATAATCTTTTCCATAAATCAACTATCGTAAAAATTTTCTACCATCACCTCACATTTTCTATGTATGTGTGTGTACCTTAAAATACGTGATTACACAGGTCCAATAAAATACTTCTCAGAAACAGACTACCTAGAAATTCTTTCTTCAAAACTCCTGAAGTTGTTTCCTGCAAAGATATTTTGGAAACACTTCCGCCCACCCACCACCACTTTTTCTCCCATATTTCTTTATTTCTGAAACTTCTTTTGCCAAAAATCCCCGTTTTTGGATACGAATAACTTATTCCATCATTCTCCACTTAACTTTTATCTTCACTTTCTTTAAGTTGGATATATCTGCTATTAAGTTGCAGAACTTTGGCAGTACAGTTACAATTCATTTCTGCTTTACTTCTTGCATACAATTTCCCCGTAAATTCTTCCCATTTGGCTGATATTTCTACAAGGTTTACCTACCGTGTAGAGATCTGAAATTAATTTTCATTCACAGATTTGCATTTGAAACATTTAACATAATCTTCTCCATAAATCAACTATCATAAACATTTTCTACCATGACATCACATTTTCTATGCATGTGTGTGTCCCTTAAAAGACGTGATTAGACAGAGGTCCAATAGAATAGTTCTAAGAAAAAGACAACCTACAAATTCTTTCTTCACAACAACGTATAACAATTACTTATTCCATACTGCTCCACTTAGCAATTGAAACGGGACACGAAATGATCAGGTTGAGAAACACTGTTATAGATTATGCCTAACCGAAAACAATCACAGCCACATCATCCAAACAGACCGGGTGAAACCGGGTTTAGTTGCTAGTATATATATATATATATATATATATATATATATATATATACATATGTGACAGTGGATTTTCATTGATGAGTTCATGAAACTTGGTTCTTTTCCCTAAAACTATATATTTATATATATTTTACTCTGTAAAGCTCAATTTAATTTTAATTTTTTATAAATTGATTTTAATTGAGTTTTTACCTGTAATTTTGGATTTTGTCCCTAATATTATTATAATTTTCTAATTTATAATTAACGTTTATTGTTTGTATTTAACTTTCAATTTCCGTTGATTATGGAATTTACAGGTAGGATTGAGCCACTGTTTTGGAATTCATCTTTGAAGGATATCCCCATCCCATCTAGAAAGGAATATATTTTGAAACTTATTAATGATATTAAGGACTTTATTACAAGAATTAAATGGAAAGCTTATTTTAATAATAATCAATTTAAATTTCCTTTCTATTTGAAAATTAGTTATGAAACACGTGTAGTCATTTTATTATCTTTATATTATGATATTTACTTTGTATTATATTATACTCATTTATTGTGCTTTTAATTATTAATTTTTCTATATGTGACTGTGGATTTTCATTGATGAGTTCATGAACCTTGGTTCTTTTCCCTAAAACTATATATTTATATCTAACGTGCTTACCAGCCACATGGCTCCGGGTTCACTGCCACTATGTGGCACCTTATGCAAGTGTCTCCTACTATAGCCTCGGACCGACCAAAGCCTTGTGAGTGGATTTGGTAGACGGAAACTGAAAGAAGCCCGTCGTATATATGTATATATATATATATATATATATATATATATATATGTGTGTGTGTGTGTGTGTGTGTATGTGTATGTGTATGTTTGTGTCTGTGTTTGTCCCCCCAACATCGCTTGACAACTGATGCTGGTGGGTTTACGTCCCCGTAACATTAGCGGTTCAGCAAAACAGATCGATAGAATAAGTACTAGGCTTCCAAAGAATAAGTCCTGGGGTGGATTTGCTCGACTAAAAGGCAGTGCTCCAGCATGGCTGCAGTCAAATGACTGAAACAAGTAAAAGAGTAAAGAGTATATATATATATATATATATATATATATATATCATCATCATCATCGTTTAACGTCCGCTTTCCATGCTAGCATGGGTTGGACGATTTGACTGAGGACTGGTGAAACCGGATGGCAACACCAGGCTCCAGTCTGATTTGGCAGAGTTTCTACAGCTGGATGCCCTTCCTAACGCCAACCACTCAGAGAGTGTAGTGGGTGCTTTTACGTGTCACCCGCACGAAAACGGCCACGCTCGAAATGGTGTCTTTTATGTGCCACCCGCACAAGCCAGTCCAGGGGCACTGGCAACGATCTCGCTCGAAAATCCTACAGGAGCCAGTCAGGCGGTACTGGCAACGGCCACGCTCAAAATGGTGCATCTCATGTGCCAACCGCACAAGAACCAGTCCAGGGGCACTGGCAACGATCTTACTTGGCTTGCCGGGTCTTCTCACGCACAGCCCATTTCCAAAGGTCTCGGTCCGTAGTTCTCCATTCCATTCATTACTTCCCATGGCATTAGTGTTACAAAACAGACAGTAATGCAGGAATGCATAGAATATTGGTTCTTGGAAGAATTTCTACTAGGAGATATCTTATACATTTTCTACTACAATTACAATTTTGTAACTCCTATTAGCAAATGAAACACATGTAATGGTGAATAACACCATAAAATTTTTCAATCTCATTTTCACACACACACACACACACATACAGAGGCTGTGTGGTTATGAAGTTTCCTTCCCAATCACATGGTTTCATCAGATTAACCCTTTCGATACCAACCAGGCTGAAAGTGCCTCTGGTTTTGTAGTACAAATGTCTTGTTTTCAAAAGTTCTGAATTAAAATCTTCTACCAAACCTTTATCCCAATTTATGTTCCTAACACCAGCTTAATGATAACTAAGTTATTTTACTAAATTCTTTGTTATATTTAAAATAATTGAAAGAGACACAGAGCATCTCAACAGAAATATGGTAACAAATAGGTGAAGTGATAAAAACGGATCTCAAAATGTAGAATTTTGGGTAAAGCTGTCAAAATGAACACTAAATAAGAGAAATATTGATGTCTGGGATGTTCCAACTGGAATTCATCTAGAATCCCTTTCCCACTTCTCTCCTCTCCTACAAATCCCCTCTCCTCAGCCATTCTGCCCAATATGCTTTCACTACTTTTTCTTTCAACTCTCCCCTTTTTTTCCCTTTCATTGTTTCCTCTCCTCAACCTCCCCACTTTTTCTTCTGCTCACCACACTTCATCTCTGCAATCTCTTATCACACTTCAACATTCAACAGCTACCCTCACCACCTTCAGAGCGCTGCCTATAGCCTTTCTTTCTCTCACCCCATTCACCAACAGCTATCACCCTATGTCTTTCTCCAACTCGTCTGAATACCCCAAGCACCCACAGGTTAAACTGAGAGTAGCAGAACAGTGAGCCTACCAAAATGAAATATTAAATTCTACTATGGTATTGAGTACTTTTTTATGCTTCTCAACCACATGGTTCCGGGTTCAGTCCCACAGCGTGGGACCTTGGGCAAGTGTATTCTACTATAGCGTAGGGCTATCTAAAGCTTTGTGAGTGGATTTGGTAGACGGAAACTGAAAGAAGCCCATTGTATATGTATATATGTGTGTGTGTGTGTGTGTGTTTGTCCCTCCACCATTGCTTGACAACCGATGCTGGAGCGTGTGTGCGTGTGTGTGTGTGTGTCTGTCTGTCTGTCCCCACAACATTGCCTGACAACTGGCATTGGTGAGTTTACATCCTCGTAACTTAGTGGTTCGGCAAAAGAGATCAATAGAATAAGTACTAGACTTAAAAAGAGTAAGTTCTGGGGTCAGTTTGGTTGACTAAAGGTGGTGCTCCAGCATGGCCGCAGTCAAATGACTGAAACAAATAAAAGAATTAAAGAATATACACACACACACAGGCACTCACATACATACACACATAAATACATATACATACACACATACATGTGTGTATGTGTGTGTGTGTATTTATATACACACACATACATGCACAGAACATTTAGGTTTTGTGTTGTGCATTTTTTTGTCAAATGAAAAGAAAATACTTAAAATATACTTAAATATATGATTAGAAATGTGAAATCTAATCTTGTAAAAAATAAAATTAAATAAAAAATTTAGAAGTACCAAATGTCCCAAAGGAGCAATAGAGAAAACATCTGGTTGAACCAACAAACAGGTGACCTTAAATAGAACATATCTCACATAGAATATTGGTGTACCTTAGGAGACTGGGTCAACTGTGAGTAGATGTCTTTTCCTTTATATATATATTTTTTTAATAGTTTATTTGTTAAATAAATCAGCTTTTCCTTATTTCTTGACACATCTAGCTATTGTACAGGAATCATGGTGCTGACTTCCCATCCAATACTGGCACAGACTAGGCACCCAGCTAATAAGTAGAATAAATGGTGTAGTATAGGCAGCCATCAATGATGTAAAATAGTGTGAAGCAACTGTGATGCAAATAAATGGCGTAGGGTAGACATCTAGCTATGATGTAGAATAGGTGATATCGTGTAGACATCTAGCTGTGATGTAGAATAGGTGATATAGTGTAGACATCTAGCTGTGATGTAGAATAAATGTTATAAAGTAGACATCTAGCTATATTGCAGAATAGAAGGGACATTGCAGATATGTGGCAGTATTGTAGAACTGAATGTGTATATCAATGATTAACAACCAGTTATGAGTTCTGACATTTAATAACTTCTCTCTGTAAATACAGATGCAAAACTTGCTCTAACATCAATATCAGTTCTGTAACTAATTTACAGCATTCTAAATTGTAGACAAGCTGGAGCACCACATTATGACCTGTCTCTCTTAGTTAGCGTTTCTGTCTTTTTCTTCTTTTTGATGGTGGTAGGTGTTTTTGTTTTTATGTTGAATATTTCCATGCATAATTCAGAACGGCTGTGGCACTAACATTGTAAACAGCTTAAGATGGTCAGAATGATACATGAAAGAGAAAATTAATCAAATGATGCTTAAAATCTACATCAGAAAATATAACAATCCTGATTTCTCCAAATATATAATCAACTTATATAAAAATAATAGTTAAAGACCTTTGGCATTAATCATGGCAGATTTACAATCCTGTTATGATATTTCATTATAATACTGAAATATATATATATATATATATATATATATATATATATATATATATAATATATGAATGCATATTAATGAGACTTGCATTTGAAATTTAGCACATAACACCAATTTGAAAATAAGAAGTTATTGTCTAACAATTACTGATTAGAATGTTCCAGTTCTCATGCATATTTCTTGAGATTTATTGAAACGGAGATTACTAGAAGAAATTATACATTCATAAATTGTAACACATTTAGTATTCAGCTTTGATGTGATAACCTGATATTTATTAATTTGATGGAGATGTACAAGTTGACTTTCAATAAATAGTTTGTGAGTTGTTGAAAGTCAACAGTTGAAGAATTTGCAGTAGAAATTTTATCACATTCAATCAGCAGTGACAAAATTGCAGAGAAGAGCTAGCAAATAGACTTATGCAGAACACAGACGTGGACTCCATCGTCCTATGCCCAGTACTCTAAACTATGTGTATGGTAGCTAAATATATTCCACTCTAACTGGTACCCTAATCCTAAATTTTAATGTGGCTGTGACAACTATCAAGAGATCAGTCAGTTACCAGCTTCAGTGTGAGGAAAGGTTAATTAACAAATAAAACTCCTCCCTTGAGAGAGAGAGAGACACACATGGTCTCACAATCTTAGTGAAGATGAAACATCTGCAAAGTTGGCTACTCAAGACTAATTCAACAATTAGCAAAAAGGAAAATAGCTTTAACTGTGCCAAGGAAATGAAGACTCTACTTACAACAACAAAAGCAATACATTTAGAAGAAAAGAAACTCTGAATTAAAAACAGAAACAATACAAAATGCTGAGTGGTTGGTGTTAGGAAGGGCATCCAGCTGTAAAAATCCTGCCAAAACAGTTACAGAAGTCTGGTGCAGGCTTCTGCCTAGCCAGCTCCTGTCAAACCGCCCCACCCATGCCAGCATGGAAGGCAAATGTTAAATGATGATGATGATGATGATGACAGCAGAGGTGTGGTCATGTAGGAGTTTTGCCATGCAAGAGAACTCCTTGACCATCCACAAACAATCATATTAACTCTCTTTCAAATGCACACAACAGACATCAAGCCGATTCCCCAAGTGAACAGCTGCCATTAATAATGGGATGGTGAATAGTATATCTGGAGAAGTTCCAAAGATGATAGAGCAAAAACTGTTTCTATTACTATTGAAAAAGCAATGGAGAAAATGAAATTAATCTTGCAGCTATTTGGATAAATTCTAACATAAAGAATGCATTGGAGAATATTTAATTATATTTCAGAGAATTTAATTTCTAACAGCTCAAATAATTTTCAAAGAACTGAGGCTCAAGTTACAGAATGATACCATTTGAAAACATTTAAAATAGACAATAAGTAAACCCAGAGAATTATCTGATACACATAAAAAGTGGACGTAAAGAATGAAGACCAATTAAATTCAGAGCAACAGTAATGTGTGTATAATGAGGATGATGGCCAAGATGGAGCAGATGAAATTGCAGAAAATGAAAAAAATTCTCAATTAACAAAAATGTTATTTTTATAATTGTTGAAGCTGAAATGCAAATGATAATGAATTCAGATTTGAATACAGAAATGCAAATTGGAAAACAAACTGAAAACATCTTCAGGTGCAATAAGGCATGCACACAAAAATAAATAAATAAATAAATAAAATAAAAAATAAAACTGTAATGCATAAATGAAACATAGATAAAAGTGTGTTTTTAAAAAGTTACTTAAGAACCGGTTGTCTAGGGGTTCAGCCCCATTATGTGAAAACTGTCAGTTGGTTTCCTCTACTATATAACTGCAAGCTGACCAACAAGGAGATGACACCACTGACAGGAGCCACGTACACTGCTGGATGAAAAAGCTTAATGTAAGAAGAACCAGCATCGAAGAAAAATCATACAGATGAGACCATCAACTGTGAACACGGACATAAACTGCCAGTGAATGGACAAACGGAATTCGATGGACAGACAAGTCACATGAGCTTATTGCACAACTGGACTGTGGTCATAATGCTTTACAGATGATGAACGATTTTGAGGTATCAGAAAGTGTGTACAAAGTACACACTTTGGCAGTTGATAATCAAAATGAAGGAAGAATGGATGAAAGTCTATACAAGTGTAATTAAAACTTTTTGAAACTAATGATCTAGAGATTGGAGATGAGAAATTGCTAAACCAGTTTGTGAATGTTTTCATTTTTAATAAAACTAAAATATTGTATACTAAATGTACCCCCATGACCCATTAAGTCACAACCGCTCCAAGTTGAAAATGTCAATGCTCACTGAGAAAGGAAAAATATATTTCAAACTTCATGCAATAAAATTCATAAATAATACAGTTCTCCAACTTTTTTGCCTCACTTTTTTTCTTTGCCATTCATTGTGTTACTACTGTGCCAAGTAAAATACATGGCTACTTCAGCATAAAGTAATGTTTTTGCAAAGTCATCAATGATAAGAATTCTGTCAATGTTGTTCTCATATGAAATTCATTGACAGACATATATATCCACACAATTTCTGAGCAATACTCTTAGTTCATGTTCATCTGGCAGGTGAACTTGCAGTTTCACTATTGCAGGTGCTCTGAAATGAAAATCCTAAAACGGATGCAACCGCTTCAGATGGTCCATTAGATACTAATTTCATTATCAAACTAATACATTCCTTGTACGCATCCTCTTGTCAATTTTATTTTTATTTGAACTCTGTGTGTGTGTGACAAACAAACATATATATATATATATATATATATATATATATATATATAAGTAGATACAGAAACACTGTGTGTGTAAACACCCACATACATATGTATGTATCTATACACAGACATACACATATACTTAGAGAAGTGACACAGACATCTGTCACCTCCCTGCAATGTCAGTCATGTTGCCTTGAATACACTGAGTACTTTTTCATTCCACCCCGCCCCCATCACAAATCCCACTCAACACTATTATTCATGCACCTGTCACTCATGCTTCTCACTCTGCAAAGAAGCTGGCATGTGGGCAGAAACTTGTTTGAAGGCCCCCATGCATCTACACAACAGCTGCTTCTTAATTCCTCAACTGACTGAGGTTTGCTGTTGTTCACAGGACTCGGGAAAATATCCCATTTGGAAATAAGTGAGGGTTAACAACAACAAAAGCATCTAACTACAAGTTTCTGCTGACCCATGCAAAAAGTGGGCATTAAAATAATCAAGAAATAAATACATCCATTGATACACACACACACACACACACATCTGAATCATTTAAAAGTACAATTTAACAGTCAGAAGAATAGCAATAAGATTGCACAATATTCATGTCAATTTATATAATTTATCTACAACTTATACTGGTATTTTAGCATGGAAACTTTGGGCTTCTTAATAGCAAAGAAAACAAAGTAAATACTAGAACCACAAATTCATAGTGTGTGTGTGTGTGTGCATGCGCGTGCGTGTGTTTGTGTTGTTATTTAACCTAGAATTGAAAGGTTATTGCATGATTAAATACATGTAAATATTAAATGCAGTGGGGAATTAAACCATATGTGAGTAGCTATTACTGAAGCAAAAAAGCGTTTTCCTGAATCCATATATATATAAAATTATAGTAATATAAATAATACTGAATGTGTAAACAATGAATGGCATTCCTCTTCTCATGTTTAAATAATGTACTAAAGAATTACAACTTACATCTTGGGGTGTCTTCCAAAACTGATTCTAGAAAGTCTTGAGGTGTCATGTATAAATGACCTTCATATTCAACTGAAGCAAAATCTCGAAACCTTTGTTCCCGAAAGCTAAGTGGACGTTGAGTAGTCTGAAGCAAATATACAAATATATAATTACAAAAGTATATAAGGAACATGGATAACAAGGCATTTTATTAAAAGTAACAAAACATTCTATACAACATTTATTACCTTCATAGACAGCTGTCAATTTTAATATTTCAGAATAAGCAGCCCAGGCATAGAGAATAAGGAAACTATCAATGCTCCAGAAATAACCAACCAATTAGATTCTGTTGGGCCTGATATGTTCTTTATGCTTAGTCTTTTGTTGTTACTCCACATTGTCAAGTAGCTCATATGGCCATGTGTTTTAAAAGTTTGCTTCAAAATTAGATGGATCCAGGTTCAAAACCATAACACACTACCTTGAACAAATGTCTTTTAACCCAGTGCCACTTCTACATTGATGTTGTGAGTGAAAGTGGATGGAGATAAACTCTGTGAAATCTTATCAAATGGTAGTACTTTTTCTTTAGATGTAACCCAAGTTTAACACCACAGCCTTTGATTACCTTTAAATAAAGTTGCATGCATTCAGAGCAGAAAAATGAAAGAACCAATATTTTGTTTCTCAACTAGCAACAAATATTAGACAAAGGTCCCTTAAAATCAAATTTATGACCTTAAATAGCAATGCAGTCCTTGAAAGATGATTACAGGTGGACTACTTTCCATCATAGGTTTGCTTAATCAGAGCTGACTATGTCTAAAAGATGGCAAAAACAATATCCCATGACTGGTTTTTCTTTCCCTGCACCAACTTGCAACAAGTTTTGCATTCCCTGAAGAATATGAGGAGCACAGCCATTACTTGAGTCATTAACTTATTAAAAAACAAAACATTACAATCTAATATTTATCTCCAGCAATTGGAATTACATAAGGTTGGTCAATGTAACAGAAGAAACTGGTAAGAACTATGTAAAAATGCATTAAATGTAAGAGAGCTACAGATATTGGAAGGATAAAATGTAGTGATTCACTGTGACACAACTACAGATATTGTACAGAGAGGTTTATTGAGTCTGTGTTTTGATGAGGTGATGTGAATACAATGCAACTCCATGTATTGCACAGATAATGTGCAAATATGTATAGTTAAATGGTTGGCATTATTATTGTAATCTAGAGATAGCCATTGTTGCTCAACCTAAAGCCATCCCTTGTCACATTTATGGCCAAATACATTCCACCCCATAACCATCACATTCTTCATTGGAAAATTTTATATTTAAAACAACATTATCCAATGTTTCCTTCAATTTTACAGACAGGCTGCAAGTTGAGATGGGTTTGGCTGCCATTTCTAGCCTGTGTAATCACATGGAACCCTTATTGCTTTGAATAGTAACTGACAAAGTACAGGCTGATGTTTTAACCCAAATTTGTTTCTTAAAAGTTATTATAAGATTAGAAATGTCTTAACACACCTCATTTCTGAACAAGGCACTGATTAAGAAAATTCAAGGGGATTTGCAAAATGCATAGATAATATAAGAACAGTGCTCCAACTTTCACCTCCAACTCTGAAATCGCTTGCACTTGCTTCTTGCCGACCAAAACATACCACTTTTCCTAAACTGCAGAAGACAATTTTTACCAACTGCAAACTTGCATTCCTGCCCATGTAAATTTTGCATTATAAACTTTCAACTGTACAAATGTAACATTGAACATACAAATCTAATCTACCCTCCCTAGCTTTCCACTTTTAAGAAAATTTTTCACATGTTATGTCTGAAACCCTTCCTCTTCAGCAGACAAAAAGAAAAGAAATAAAAAAAAAAATTTTAAACAAATTACATTGATAAATATTAATTTATCCTTGGCGGAAAATAAGTATTAGGAAAGAAAATGAGATTAAAGGTGCAAGAGTTTATATTAAAAATTATTTGCAAATGGAAGAACTGGTTGAGTTAAAACTTCAAGCCAATATAATTTACTAAGACATTGATTTATGATTTTGAGTGTGTAATGTGTGTGTGTGTGTGTGTGTGTGTGTGTGTGTGTGTGTGTATTTTGTTGGGGAGCTTTTTTATGTTTTTTTTTTGTTTTTTTTTTTTTGTAGAGGGGTGAGGTAAGTACTGAATAGAGAGACTCATCCTAGTAAACAAGTCAGCAATGCTGCTGCGCTAACAAACTGAAATTTGAAAAACTGTTGCAATATATAAATATATATTAGCATGTATAATGGGATTTCTATACAACTCTGGAGAACTGTATGTTCTGAAAAAAACTAATCAACAAAATCCATAACCATTTCAGGGATTATATTTACAACATTTTTAATAAATAGAGTTGCTAAAGCATGTTAATAATAGAGAGAGAGAAAAAGATGAACAAATCTGATTTAGAGGGGACAGAGTGGAGACACTGTCTGAATACAACAAACATTTATCCCCATGTTTGTATGAACTGAAAAGAAACTAGTTGTGATCGTAAGGACCACTATGTCTGCCGTTCTAAATATGAGGAACTCCATGTAAATCTGTCTGAATCTAAAGAAACCTAATACTACTTTTAATCTGTGGAATTAAAGGCTATCTGAACCATCCAACAGAAAACCTGTGTCTTTTCTTGAAACTTAAAGATCACTCTCTCTTAGTCTGCTTCAAATAATAATAATGATAGCAAGGGCTTAAGTAATTATATAACTTATAATTGACGGCATTTACTCAGCACTGGTTCATTGTGTATGCGCGCGCGTGCGCGCGCACACACACACACACACACACACACACGCACAAGCACACAGATATTCTTCTTAATTCTTTATGTTCACTTTGGAGCATCAATATTCTTGTATCCTTTAAGCTCATGTTTCAACACTTTTATAAATTCTCATTTTCCAAATAGACTGCTGTAATGGTGGATTGTCCAGGCAATCAGCTGTAAGTTACTAAGAATTTCTTGAGAATAATTTTATAACTGAGAAAATCATCCCCATCATTCAACATCCATGTTCCAAGCTGGTATGAATTGGACAGTTTGACAGGATTCATTGGGCCCAAGGACTGTATGATGCTCCAGTGTTTGCTTTTAAATGGTTTCTATGGCTGGATGCCCTTCCTAATGTCAACCAATGTACAACATGTCTTGAATGCTTTTTGTACCACCAGCACATAGCTAATGAAATTCATCATCATCGTTTAATGTCCGCTTTCTATGTTAGCATGGGTTGGACAATTTGACTGAGGACTGGCAAGCCAGAAGGCTGCACCAGGCTCCAATCTGATCTGGCAAAGTTTCTACAGCTGGATGCCCTTCCTAACGCCAACCACTCTGAGAGTGTGGTGGGTGCTTTTACATGTCATCGACACAAGGGCCAGTCACACGGTACTAGCAACGGCCATGCTCAAAACGTTTTTTTTTACGTGCCACCTGCACGGGAGCCAGTCCAGCAGCACTGGCAACGACCTCGCTTGAATGATTTTCTAACTTGCCACTAGCACAAGTGCTAGAAGGCAACGCTGGTAACGATTACACTCAAATGGTGCTATTTACGGGCCACTAGCACGGAAGCCAGACAGCTGCTCTGGCAATGAACACGCTCGGACAGTGTTGTTAGTGCTCCACTGGCGCAGGTGCCAGTCATCGAATATGGTTCAATTACAATTTTGATTTCACTTGCCCCAAAAGGTCTTCACAAGCAGAGTTTAGTGTTCAATGAAGGAGAGGTTGGCATGGGTGCCAGTCGTCGGATTCGGTTCGATTTCAGATTTCAAATTCACTTGCCTCAACAGGTCTTCGCAAGCAGAATGCCAAATTTAAGATTATGTACAATCATAAATTTTTAACATGTAATATATCTGTGTGCTTAATTTAAGATTGTATTTTGCTGTCAGTAAAGCTTCCATATTTATCATACTTGTTTTTTTGTGTCATTCTACATAAATTGTAGTGTTGTTAACTAGGGACTTTTTTTCCCAACATTATTCTGTGCACTTTATTATAATGCATTGCAATGTACTACAATGTATCTAAGCACAAATTCAAGGGCATTCAACCACCTAAAGTCCATCATGAAAGTGTCAAAAGCCTTTGTGAAGTCTATGAACACTGCATACATAAGCATGTTCTGCTCAATACATTTTCACTGAATTTAGTGAAGGCAGAACATCATGTCCGTGGCGCTTCTACTGCAATGGAATTCACACTCAGTCTCAAATAGGAGATTTCAATAGATATACTCATTTAGTCTGTTTAATAGAATATGAGCGAAGATCTTTCTCCTGCTATTGATAGAAGAGATATTCCTCGGTAGTTTCCATTCTACAACCTTTTTTTTGAAGATAGGAACAATGCTGGCACCTTTCCAGTCTTGTGGAACCATTTCCATCTCCCAGATCAGGAGCACAATGTTATAAAGATCCTCAGTTAGCTTTAAACCTCCATACTTCCGGATTTCAGTGGATATGTCACATCTGCCAGGTAATTTATCTTCTTTCATTTGCTTGATTGCATTGTAAATAGGTTTGTCATCTAAGGATTCGATGGTTGGCTGCTGTGTAACTTTCTCGAGGGCCACACAAGCCACAATACCTGAGATATGAAATAGGCTGTCAAAGTGACGAGTAAATCTATCAAGAATCTCCAATTTTCCTACAGTACAGTCCAAAGCCATCAAGAGCTTTGAGTTTTGTTGTCTCTTCTCTGGAGCCCATATACCTCTCAAAGTTCTGAGTGAAATACTTTCATATCATTTTTATCAATACCGTATCTCTTCAGCTTTGGCCTCATACCAATCAAATTTCAGTTTCCTAGTATATTGTTGCAGATTCTTTCTTGCTTCCATCAGTTTTTCCCTATTTGACCTTAGGTTACAAGTTAGTTGCCTGGCCTTTGCAATGTTACTTTCTTCTAGCAGGGTCTGTACTTGGATGTCGTTCTCAAAACAATCTTGATGTTTTTTCAATGGTTTGCCAAGGACACATTGACCTGTCTCACATGTAGTTATTTTCAAGATGTTTCATTTTCCTTCAAGCCCTGTTTCCCTACTCCTCCCATCCTTCCAAAGCCTTATCCAGTTGTTCCTGCAATTCCTGTTTTACTTCACGGTCTCTGAGTTTCATGATGTTTAGCTTATTTTTTAGTTGGCTTTTTGTCTTCTTCACTTACTGAAGGTAAAAGTGACCTTTGATCTGATCATGCAGTCTGCACCTCTAATGGCTCTTGCATCCAGGACATCATTGTCATCTAATTATGTACCCTAACAAGTGTCAATACTTGGAGCACCCAAGTAGTCTTTTGTTGATCTTTTTGCTTGAAGACGGTGTTTGTAATTATTAGGTTGAACTCGGAGCAGAGTTGTAGCAACGAGTTCACCATTTGAATTGCACTTTCCTACTCCATGTTTGCCTGTTGCACCAGGCCATCAATTTGCATCACTCCCAACCCCTGCACTGAAATCTCCTCCAATTATCATCTTATCTTTGTAGGGAATTTTGAACAACACTCTTTCAGCTCAGCTTAGAATTCTTCTTTCACTTCCTGAGTGTTATTCTTCATAGTAGGCGAGTAGACACTGACAAATGTGGTATAGCCCTTTTTTGCGGAGTGATAGTCTCATTGTCATAATCCTGGTGTTGGATCTTCCTCTAGTTGTACAGCACTTGGGCTCCTCATTGTGAAGCCAACCCCAGCTTTCCTCCATTCCTCTTCTATCTTCCCACTCAAGAAATATGTGTAGATGTGATCTGCCATGCTATCACATGCAGGTAATAATGTTTCACACAAAGCATCTATGTCAATGTTGTACCTAATTCCCTTTGATGCTCAGGTCTTTGAGATCAAGTAGTGTTCTAACATTCCATTCAACAATATCCATTGTTATTCTGCATCCTATCCTACACTTCACTGGCTACTGGAACACGAGTGAACCAGTGCAGACCTTGTTTACCCAGGTGTGACATCTGAGCTGGAATGGGAATCTTTTGTCTTTGTCACTTACCATAGAAATGCTTGAAAAGTCATGTAGTGAAAATAGCTTTTGGCTAGTATCATTCTTTGGATACGACATCAATGTTATCCAGCAGGTAAGAACTGACCAAGATATGCTGGTATCAGTGCCATACTGTAGCGGCTGGTTGGATGATAGGTTTGTTTATCACCAACCCTTGGGTGATTCCACTTTGTCAGGTTTTGTCTTCAGTCCCACACGGTGTCCAGAATCACTCTCTTCACCAAGCAAGTTTGGTGGGGTTACCAGTTTAGTTACCTATGGCCCATCTAGGAATGTGAAGTGGAAAGAAATTGATCGTAATAAATGGCAAACTTTAGCAAAGAACCAATTAGTATGGAGAAAGCTTAACAAGTCATGCCAAGAACAGTCACAGTTGTGATGACTGACTGCAGATAATAATGGTAAAATATATCATCATTATCAACATTTAACATCTGTTGTCCATGCTGGCATGGGTTGGATGGTTTGACCAGGGCTGGTAAGCTGGAAGGCTGCACCAGACTAAAGTCTGATTTGGCATGGTTTCTATGGCTGGATGCCCTTCCTAACACCATATATATACATACACATACTGTTGTTTGGACGTCCCCAGACGATAACTAGGCTAGTCCAATACGTATAAATAGTGGACGTGATAGCTAGACGAGAAGCATCGTGTAGAGCGAGCTGGAGCCATCGGTAGATTAGACATCGAGTTCTATTGAGTTGAGTTGTCGGAAGTGAGAGTTTGGTAGTTGAGTAGAGGTATGTTATTGGCAAATGCACACCATCCGAATGAGCGATATAACACAAGTGCATACATACAACTTGAAACAGCTTCAACATGAATATCTGAAACATGTATCCATACCTGTAGCTTCACATATAATGCAAATAGCTGTATAAGCCATTTTCTACAACAAGAAACCTGGTTCCGGCTTCTTATACTCTCAACACCTGGCAAAGCTGACTCCCTCTCTGTTGTTACCCAACTCAAAGACGATCTGAATCTTGTGAGCTACATGCTGACCTCAACAATGCAAGTTCCTTATAAAGACATGCTCAGTATGCTCTGTAGAGTGGTTGGTGGTAGGAAAAGCATCCAGTTGTAGCTAAAGCTGACATTGGAATATAACGCAGTTCTTGGACCTGTTGAATCCTCTCAAACTGACCAATACATACCAACGTAGAAAACAGATAGTAAAGAATGAAGGTGATGAAATTGGGATCAAGGCTAGGATCACAGTGCTCTGAAATAAATGTTTAAGCATGGCCATGGCATTAGAGTCACATTGAGACATCATTATCAATGTTTCTAATTGTTTAGAGTGACTAAAGAACTTTAGTATTTATGTTATCAGTCTTTATTTTACTGGCTGGCTAAGTTAGCATTCTGCCCCAACACTGTATTGCTTTAAGCAGACACATGGCCAAATACATGCATATATACAACATTCATTTAATAAAATGATTCCAGTAATGGACCAGATCTTCACTCACATGTACTTGTCATTTTGACCCTTTACTTGAGTGTCACTATTCAAACATACACATGCATGCATACACACACACATACATGATGGGCTTCCATTCAGTTTTTGTCTATGAAATTCCTATCACAAGAGATTAGTACAACAGCAGCTATAGTGAAAACACTTACCTAACATATGACTTCATTTTGTGCAAAGTTTACATATGTGTATGTATGTGTGTGTGTGTGTGTGTGTGTGTGTGTGTGTGTGTGTGTGTGTGTGTATATATATATATATATTATATTATATTATATTATATTATATATATATATATATATATATATATATATATATTATATTATATATATACAGAAAGAGAGACAGAGAGAGTTAGTGATTCTGCAAAGAAGATGGGTTGGAAGTGCCACTATGGAAGGTTGCTATATGTAGAGAATGTATGGGAGAAGGAGAGCCTACTTAATGTAGATCCAGCAGGCAGCCAGCTGTCTGTGCCAATGCAATAGCTTAGTAGAAAAAGTAATTAAGTCATAGGAAGACAGGGGAAAGCTTCCAGCCCATCAGAAGTTGCTGCTGAGGGGCTAAAAAAATATCTCAGCAGATGGAGATGGGAGTAGAAGTGGTGGAGTGGGAAATAGCCTAGTCACCCATATAGTTGTCAGGTTGTCCACAAGGGTGTCATACCCAATGATTGGTGAAGCAGCTTTGTAGTCAACTGCTACAAAGGCAAAGGTGATGTCCTAGACAGAAATAATTATAAAGGCATTAAATTGCTGGAACAGGTGATGAAATTTGCAGAAAGGGACATAGCTCAATTAATCGGGGAGAGAGTTAGTGTAGATGAGATGCAGTTTGGGTCTGTGCTAAGGAGAAGCACCATTGATACTAGCTTCCTGGTGAGGCAACTGCTGGTGAAATAGTTGATGGAAACTGAATCTCTGTATCCAGCTTTTGTTGACATGGAGAAAGCTTTTGACAGAGACTCCCACTCCCTTATTTGGTGGGCAATGCTGAAGTAAGGGATAGACAAGTGGTTGATGGGAGCTGTAAAAGCCATTTGTGGGGATGCTATCAGTAAGGTGAAAGTCACCAATGAGTATAGCAAGGAATTTAGTGTACAAGTAGATGTCTACCCAGGATTGGTTTTTAATCCTCTCTTATTTACCATAACCTTCCAGGCTACAACTGAGGAATTTAAGACTGGATGCCATTGTGAGCTCCTTCATGCTGATGACCTTGTTCTCAGTACTGAATCATTACCAGAAGTAGAGAAGGAATGTCAGGTATGGAAGCAAGGTCTGGAATCAAAGAGCCTTGGAGTTAATTTAGGAGGGCCAAAGTCTTGATAAGTAGGAAAACAGACAAATCACAGATTTGTCTTCAGGGAGATGGCCCTGTTCGATATGTAGAAAATATGCTGAGAGAAACTCTATACAGTGCACTCAGTGCAAGTTTTGGACACATAAGAGGTGCAGCAGTATCACTGGAAGACTAACAGAGGAGGTAGTCTTTACATGTGGGAGATGTGCAGATACATTAAACACCAGGAATGTACAAAAAATAGACTCCCTCAAATGTCAAGGGGTATCCTAAGAAATAGTAGACACTTTCTGTTACTTAGGTGATCAAGTTAGTAGTGGTGGAGATTATTCTAAAAGCCCAGCCCATAGCTGTGAGAATGGGCTGGGCAAAATTCAGAGAGCTACTACCTCTGTTAGTAACAAAAGCCTCTCCTGCAGAGTGAAAAGCAGATTGTATGATGCCTCTATACAAACAGCTATGCTACATGGCAGTGTAAATTGGGCTCTGATTACTGAGTATATGTGAGGGCTTGAAAGAAATGAAGCCAGTATGTTCCACTGGATGGGTAATGTCAGTGTGCATATATGACAGACTGTAAAAGATCTTGGAAAAAAACTGAGTATATAAAGTATCAGATGTGGTGTGCAAGAGAGAAGATTGTGCTGGTACAGTCATGTAATGCATTTGAATGAAGACAGTTGCATGAAGAAGTGCTGAACTCTAATTGTGGAGAGGACATGTGAAACAGGTAGACCCAGGAGGATGTAGGACAAAGTGGTGAGAAAGGATCTTCAGACACTAGGCCTCACAGAAGGGATGGCAGGGGTCTGAGACTCCTGGCGCTTGCTGTTCTTGAAGACACATCAAGCTAACTAAAAGCTTGGTAGTCTTTGTATGCAGACATGTCCCTTGCCTCCCTCTCCAGCTGGACATTCCTAATCTCATGGGCTTGTGAGTGCTGGTGCCACATAAAAAGCACGTGTACCAGTGCTATGTAAGCACACCCATGTTGGTAACAAAAGCAACCAGTACATTCTGTAAAGTGGCTGGCATTAGGAAGGGCATCCAGCCAGAGAGACCCTGCAAAAACCGACAGGGAGCCTGAGCAGCTCTTCAGCTGACCAGCTCCTGTCAAACTGTCCAAACCATGCCAGCATGGAAAACAGACGTTAAATGGTGATTATTATCATCAAAGAGGTGCTGAAAAGTTCCTGGCTTTAATGGTATCACGAAAGGCCTGGTTGGAGGCTCAGTGTTCTGAATTCTTTTACAGGGCTTAGAAAAACTGAAGGATCACTGCATAAGTGTGTGAATCCGTTTAAAAAAATCATAATTGACTGATCCTCCTCTATTTTCTTTTACCCAAAGCTATAAACTTTTCAGCACCTTCAGACACACACATACATACATTGGTTGAGTTAATCTCTTGCTACTCTGGAATTTCACCAGTGTACTTCCAGGATCATCAGGCAAGTCATAACATGCCTGATGGCCCTGTAACTACATAGGTGAAACTCCACAGTGGCACACACACACACACACACACACACACACACACACACACACACACACACACACACACCATCATCATCGGTTTAATGTCTGCCTTCCATGCTGGCATGGGTTTATATAATACACACACACACACACACACACACACACACACACATATATATATATATATATATATATATATATATATGCAAACAAGATAGAGAGAAAGAAATATTTGAAAGAGAGAGAAAATTGAATACAAATACTACATCAGAGTTTTAGAAAATAAATTTCAGTATATAACACCTGTATGGAATATCCACTTACAGTGTAAGCAACAACAAGCGTGGAGGTAGGAGGGGAGAGAGGGGGGTGAGGGGGGGGGGGGGAGAAAAATGAAAGAAAAGCAGTCAGCTAGTTGATGACAAAAGACCAAACATGTGACATTGACGGAATATAATTCTTTACTTACTTTTTTAAATTATATTTTAATAATATTATTCATATCTTTCAGCACCTTAACTACCACTCAATTTTTAATTACTTTTATACATTTCAATAGACAACATGACATTAAAATCATTTCAGTCTATTATTACTATTCAGAAGAAATAGAGCCAATAGAATTGCTCGAGACAGAAGAGAACGACATGGTACATTAGAAGATTCAATTTCATTCATCAAAGTTCCAATCCATAACAGGCATGGTTATGTAGTTTAGAAGTTTATTTCACCACCACATCATTCTGTGTTGAATATCATGTTTACTTTTATTTTTTCTTTTGTACCTGATGCAAGTGTTCTCTGCTACAGTCTCAGGTTAACCAATACTTTGTATGCAAAATTTGGTCAGTGGAAATTTTATATACACACACACACACACACACACTGCATGTGTGTGTGTGTGTGTGTGTGTATGCACATGTACATGCACAGCACTATTTGTATGGCAGAGCTATGTGGGTAAGGAGTTTGCTTCCCAGCCATGTGGCTTCAGGTACAGTCCTACTATGCAACACACTGGGCAAGTGCCTCCTATAAGCCTCAGGTCAACCTAACCCCTGTGAGTGAATTTGGTAGGAGGAACTGAAGTCTATCATGTATAAATGTAAGCATGAAATGCTCATACCACTTAAATACCACTTAAATGCTTGTATGTAAGTATGTATGTATGTATGTATGTATGTATGTGTGATATATATATATATATATCTTTCATTGAATGTATATTAGCCGAAGATTAAAACGTTAGCAAGAAAAGTGACCAACTGATGGTTTAAAAAAAAAAAATTGGCCCAAGTTTCACAGAAACTCCCATGTCACTGTTGCCTTCTAAATGCAATAAAATAGTGATTAGCTCATTGAAAATCTCTGACAATTGATGTTATTTTTAATAAAATGTGAATTGAAACAAATAAATAAATAAAAATTCCCACAATAACTGATTCCATCCTATGTTGTGTACATGTGGGAGGTGAGAATCAATAAAACGAGTACCAATAATAATAGTGTTGTTGTTTTAATCTATCATACACATTAAGTTTAGTTCCTGAATAAAAAACCAATGTGTTTTCTCATAAATAAAAGCTGAGGCAATGGAAACAAAAATAAATGAAATATCTAATTGAATTACTTTTATAATAATGACTAGCTACATATTAAAAACAAAATTTTACTTAGATGTTTAATAATTTTAGTAAGTCAACATAATTGTTAATCTCAGTATGTTAGTTCTTGTGTTAAAGACAGGATTCAACAAGTTCTTTTAGAATGTAAGAGAAAATCAAGGTTACATGCACCTTACCAGGTGTTGTTATGTGAGGAAGCAAAATAGCTGGGCCACTGTCTCAAGGTAGGTTTTAAAAATGGGTAAGATATTCGGAAACTATACATTACTGTTTGATTACAAAGACTAAAGTTTTCTTTCTTCCTTCCTTCCTTCCTTTCCCTCATTTTTTTTTTTTTCTTAGGATAAGTTTAAAAATATATTTTCATTAACTAATATAATACTTCAGGAAACACTCGTAAAATTAATAAATAGAAACAGTAGACAAAATTGAACTATTACATCTATTCACAAAGGCAGTCTATAATGAAAAATATTACTTTCAGAAAACATTGTTAATATAATAATGAATACGAAGAAACCAAGTAAACCAAATACAGAACCAGTTGAGAAGGTAGACTCTTCTCATTTGCACTGTATTTTACAGAATTTTTTTTTAAATCACTATTATCTTAATAAGACTCAACTACATAAAGTAAATGTTATTGGCAGGAATTTGGTAGAAGCAAATCTAAAGGCACTACCTTTGGTGACATGTCTGAGCTAATAATATGATAAAATAAACCAAATTCTCTTCTAATCTAGACACTTTAGTAATTTATCTCTTGAGATTTAACAAGAGGCAGTAAATATTTGATGTTTCTAATTTTATATCACTTGGCCATTAATGTTGACAACTGATTTCAAACAACATATTATTAATTCTAGTAGCAAAGGCATTACATCTGAAAAAACTAATCTGTACAAATGCCAGTGGTTAACTGTGCTCCCAACTAAAAGCAAACAACTTTACTTGCTTTATACAGCTTAGTTGAAAACAGACACCTATGTCACATTATATTTAATTTTTAACAACTGATATTATGGAGGGCCTCTGAGCTTTTTTGCTTCAACGATTCTGGGGAACCAACCAACTTCTAAGAAAGCAAAATCAGTGAATATAAAAATATGCAAAATAAAATAACTGTTTCACAGAGATTAGGTTTGTATGAGTAGGGATAGTACATTAATACATGTGTGTGCATGCATGTGTGTGAAGGTGCATGGCTTAGTGGTGAGGGCATCTGACACACGATCATTGTGAGTTTGATTCCCAGCAGTATGTTGTGCCCTTCAGCAAGACACTTTATTTCTCACTGCTCCAGTTCACTCAGCTAGCAAAAACAAGCCAGCCTTGTTGCACTCTGTGTCACATTGAATCACCCTGAGAACTATGTTAAGGGTGGGCAGGTCTATGGAGAGCTCAGCCACTTGCATGCTAATTTCACAAGCAAACACTTCTGTTGATCAGATTAACTGTATCCTTTATCTTCGTACCTGATGGAGTGCCAGTAAACATACCTACACACACACACACACACACACACACACACACACACATATGATTTTCTGTCTGAAGAATTTCTAATAGGAGATATCTTGCATGTTTCTCTTACAATTTTGTAACTCTTGAAACAAGTGTAATGGTAAATAAGTAATGCAAAAAATGCTTCCAGTCTCCTGTTTTAATATAGAATTACACTGCAAAAAATATTTTCCAAAATTGTCAGTTCTTATGCATGCCTCACACAGATATAACATCTACATACTGATTTGGAAAACTGGAATAAGCAGATGTGCTTCAAGGGAACACAGCTTGGATTTTAACCCTACACACACACACACACAATATATATATATATATATATATATATATATATATATATATATATATATATATATATATATATATATAAATATATATAATTAATATGTGTGTGTGTGTGTGTGTGCGTGTGTAAATTAAAATGTGTAGCAGAGTGAAGAAGTTAGGGAAGGTCACAAACAAACTGTGTAAAGGGTTTGATAATATATTCCAGATTATGATTACAACTTACATTCTGTTTAGATACTTCTTCAGACTGAAAATAAAATTAAAGGTTTTCAACAACTTTCAACATAAATTTAGATTTATAGATAAGAAACTTGAACTAAAACTTGTTAGTCTTCAACTTGACTTGCTTAAAGATAAGAGAAATAAAGAAATGTAAATAGATGTTATTTATTCCAAAATGTTACAGTTAAAAAATTAAGAAGCAACAGGACTAAACAAAAAAAAAAATATTATAAGAGAAGGAAAAAGAGAAGGTATGTATGAAACTAGGTTTCACAGTCTGGGAACATTATGGTAATAGTTGAGAAAAAGGAAATGAAATCAAGTATGACACCAACTAAAAATTGTAATAGAATTAGACAAATATTTTACATTGAAAAATATCCTTAACATTCTTTACAAAGATAAATGTCTGGGAGAGGATAGAATTATGATTTTATTGAGTACATCAAATTACATATTATAATTGGTACAAGCTTCATCACAAACACAACTTTCTTATATGTAAATGGATGAGTTATATATACAGCTCTACATGTGTGTGTGTGTGTGTGTGTGTGTGTGTGTGTGTGTGTGTGTGTGTGTGTGTGTGTGTGGTATAAAAAGGATAAAAAGTCAGAGAAGATGATAGACATTCAAACTTATCCTCTATCTCTCAATATACTCCTGATTAATGCTTAATACTATAAACTGCTGCAGCATCTAGAATAAATTTGTATTATTCTTAAATTTCTGTCTGAAGAATTATGGCTAGGAGATTCTATACATTTTTTTTCTTTACGATGTGCATACTTTTGTAACTCTTATCTTGTAATAAAACACATGTAATATGGAATTGAAAATATACCAAATATTTCCAGTCTTCTGTTTTGTTATGTAATTACACTGCAAAGTGAATTCACCAAACAATTGCTATGTATATCACATTTAACATAAAATATTTATGTATATATATATATATATATATATGATAATGATAATGGTACACTGCAGATGTGCTTCACAAGAACACAGCTTGCATTATATAACCCTTTATATTCACTATATATATATATATATATATATATATATATATATATATATATATACACACACACATATAATATACACACACACAAAGAATGTGAGAGAAAGAGAAATCCATATGCGTATGTATACCTACACATGCATGTATTTGTATATACAAACAGTATTCTTTTATTCTTTTACTTGTTTCAGTCATTTGACTGCGGCCATGCTGGAGCATCACCTTGTAGTGTATAATATTCTAATAAAACATCCTTCATATCAAGTATTTTCTTTAAAGTGCTCCCCAAGGCACCTTCAACCCAATGATTATGGCACGTTTGTCAAGTCAGACCATTCCATAAGATCAACATGTTGCTTCCTTATTGCTTTCATCAAATCTTCCCCCTACAACTTTCAGTCGTTATCGCGAAACCAAAGTCCAACACCAGTTTTCATTTTTTTTTTCTTTTTTACATAGTTCTATGTATGTGTGTGCATGTGTGTGTGTGTGCATGTGTGTGTGTGTGTGTATGGGTAATAAACACTGAAAATGTACAGAAAACAGATTCTATCACATGCCAGGGGGGAAAAACTAGAAGTATTTGATAGCTTCCGCTATCTAGGCAACTAAGTCTGAGTGGGGGTGGTTGCTCTGAGAGTAGTGGCTAGAATAAGAATAGCCTGGGCAAAGTTCAGGGAGCTCCTAGCAACTAAGGGCCTTTCACTTAAAGTGAAAGGTGGACTGTATGTGTGCAAACTGCCATGTTACACAGTAGTGAAACATGGGCTGTGACTGCTGAGGACATGTGTAGGCTTCAAAGAAATGAAGCTAGTATGACCTACTGGATGTGTAATGTCAGTGTGCATACACAACAGTGTGAACGGAAAGATGGACATAAGAAGCATCAAATGTGGTGTGCAAGAGAAACGACTGTGCTGGTATGGTCATGCATTATGTATGGATGAGGACAACTGTGTGAGGAAATGCCACACCCTAACTGTGGAAGGAACCTGTAGAAGATGTGGACCCAGGAAGACGTGGGATGAGGTGGTAAAGCATGACCTTCGAACATTGGGCCTCACAGAGGCAATGACAGGAGACCGGGACGTTTGGAGATATGCTGTGATTGAGAAGACCTGGCAACTAAAATGAGATTGCAGCCATGGCCAATGCTAGTGTTGCATGTCTGGCCCATTTAAGAGCACCCTTGATGCATCAGGCGATATGATATGCTTGAGAAGACCTGCTGAGTCAAGTAAAACCAAAATCGTAGCTGTGGCTAGTGCCATGTTCCAGTGGCACATAAAATGCATCATCTGAACGTGACTGATGCTAGTACCCCTTGAATGGCTCTTGTGCCGGTGGAACGTAAAAAGCACAATCCGAACGTGATCAATGCCAGTACAGCCTCACTGGCTCCCGTGCCAGTGGCACGTAAAATGCACCATCTGAATGTGGCTGATGTCAGTACTCCCTGACTGGCTCCTGTACCACAGGCACATAAAAAGCACCCACTACACTCTCGGAGTGGTTGGTGTTAGGAAGGGCATCCAGCTGTAGAAACATTGCCAGATCAGATTGGAGCCTGGTGCAGCCACTGGCTTTCCAGATCTCAGTCAAACCATCTAACCCATGCCAGCATGGAAAACAGACGTTAAATGATGATGATGATGATGATGATGATGATGATGATATATATAAATGAAAGTAGTATTAATGATTCCAAGATACAAAAAATAAAAAGAAACTGATCATCAACTAATCCAAAAGTAACAAGTCTATCAAAATGTGATCCGATAAGTAAACAGGAGAAAACATTTCAGAATATAACTCCAATTTATTGTAAATCCAAAACCTGACACAACAGATCATATCAATGATACTGTGAAATTTTATAGAAAAATTTGGCTCTGACAACTTTATCAAAAAGAGGATGTATGAAATAAACATCTCCAGGTATACATAATGTATCTGAAGTGATCAGTAGATTCAAGCATTGTATAAATATTAATGGGAGATGAAAACCATGGGAATGTCCACAGAAACATTCCTATGTAGTAATTAAACTTTTAGCATTTAAACTGGCCATGTCCAGTCCAAATATTCTCTTTCATATTGAAACTGGCCAGATTTGATCTCTCATACCTACCCCACAATGTCATTCCAAAAAATATACAATCACATCACTGCTGACAAATAAGGAACCATTGCTATAATGGACAAGATCCGTTGCTGGGAAATGGAATTAAAAACAATTAGATTACCGATATTTCTGCAAAAAATTAATAGCTAATATAGATGAACAAGAAAAATGTAACAAAGCAGAGAAATTAACAAACAAGTTTAAGAGTAATTTAACAGGAGTGCAGTTAGATTACAATTTTGAGATAAAAACAAGCAACTTTTATAAACCATCAAAAATTTAATGAAATCCTTGATAACTTAAAAGACCAAATCACACTATACAAAAAGATAGCCAAACTGCAATATTTTGAATTATGCTTAATTGTTGCAGAACTGATATCAAACACCCTACAATTAAGTCATTTACTGGACATCATGCAAATTGGTTCCTAATTCATTAGCAATGGCACGAACTTGTAAAATCTTATTTCAAGAGATAGATAGAAATTACTGTATTTAGTTTTGATATGTTCAGCATCAACACAAACATCCCATTTGCATTACAATGGAAGGTGACAGAATACTGGCTAGGCAGATAGTTCAGGAAAGATCTCCTGAAGGAATTTGTAAAGAAGGACTATGTTTGGTACTAGAAAACAATAACTACTTTTGACTAAGGATGGCAAAGGGCATGAAGTTGCACTCACATTTGCAACAATAATGATGAGTGTCTTCAAAATAAAATTTAAAAAAACTTTACCTGGCCTGAGATTATTTTTGATCAAAGTTTCAAATTCAATTTAAAAGAAAATTGGGAAAAATACCTCAACAACAATTTCATATATTGGGGCAGGTATAAGGAAAATTTTACGTCTCAAACATAAACAACATTCATGAATCATTCAAATTCGCAATGTAAATGAACAAAAGGGAACCTCCATTTTTGGACATTTGAGATTAATATAACTGATTATAACTAATCTCTGTAACAGAGAAATGGATATAGACTAACAGACAGGTTTGAGATATTGCTATGCATTCCATACGAAAAGAAATATCTCACTTAATATGAGAAGCCATATAAATATATATATATATATGCGAGTGTTACAGATTTAACTATAGATGATTGGAAGAAGTAAAAATATTTGTCCAAAGACAAAGAATAAGATAAATCATCCCTGACTTGAGTCAAAACAAATACCAACCTGTATCAATTTTGGTGAAAGATTTTAATTCAGAACTTATGAAAACAAGACAGTTGTACTACAAAGCCAGAGGTGGTTTCAGCCGGGTTGGTATCAAAAGAGTTAAGTAAACAAACAATCACTAAATCTTAAAAAGTTCTTACCAAAGACAAAATCTACATCAAAAGGAAAAATCATGTTATGAAATATGAAAAGCATTGCTGCATGATAATAATGTTATCCAACAGTGTAAAATGAATAAGTTAAACAATAAGAAAGAATTAAAGGCTAATGCATATATGAATTGTAAAATTAAATTAATTTACAACAGTCTTTTCTACTCTAGGCAGAAGGCCTGAAATTTTGGAGGAGGGAGGCCAGTCGATTAGATTGATCTCTGTACACAAGTGGTACTTAATTTATCGACCCTGAAAGGATGAAAGGCAAAGTCGACCTTGGTGGAATTTGAACTCAGAGCGTAAAGCCAGACGAAATAATGCTAAGCCTTTATGATATTAATTTACATTACACGTCCACCAAGGCAGTGACATGAATCACGAAACAGAATTTCATCTATAAGGAATGTTCATTGTAGTAAACATTTACATATCTGCCAAAATGGGATATTCGAAATAACAAAGCAAATGGACAAGTATGGAAACCACAAGAATACTTCATGAAGATTTTCAGTCAGAAATTAAACCAGATGTACCTACAATCACAACTGAACACAGTTGTTAAAATAAAGGTAACACAGAAAACTTTGGTTTATACATCACATCTAAAGAGCAGACAACAATCAAATATGTCTGCATAAAAACTTACATGTCATTCATCTGGTCTGGGTTAAATTATTTTGCTTATACTATTGAGATCACATTTGATTGTTTTTAATTTTTGCAGAAATGTTTTTCAGATACTCTCTCAAAAACTCTTTTGAATTATTACATTCATACCCCCACCCCCACTCTCTCTCTCACACACACATATACTGGTACCAGTTTCATAAAAGAAAATTTTTCATCAACTTTTTCATCAATCAATGAATCTCACTCAAAATTATTCACTACTTTTTCTTTGTTATTAACTGTTGCTGTTGTTGTTGGATAACATTTGGCATTTCTGATTCAACAGACATGACACACAATGCTGATGATGACATTCAATTTTCAATCGAACAGTTATTGTGTAGTACATTGAGCCACTTACCATTCCAATATCTAAGAGGTAATTACAGTTATTTCAACAATTCAAAAGAAGTTGGTTGTGACAAAATTTAGATTCTCAGTAGATATCTCATCAACTACATAGTTCTGTGCAGTATTAGTATCATTATAGCTTTCTGTCCGGTACTCAACCATTAATTTTTCCTTGACCATAAAACTACAGGAATACACTTCCCATTTCAATTCATTTAAAAAATCACCAAGAACTTAAAACAGATTTAGTAAAATATTTATATTACTCAGCAAGTGTGTGGAAAATAGTAAAATCATCTTCATTGGTTTTAAAGACAAGGGAGGTTCAAACAAAATTAGCCACAGGGCTATGAGACAGTATTTAGGGGGAAAAGAAAACATTACAACAATCATTACTAAAGAAAAGTAACAATGTGAGCACATCAGGAATACAACACACACACACACACATATATATATATGTATACAAATAAATATATACATATATTCATTCATATATTTATATATATATATATATATTACGGAGATGTACTTGCATAGCAAATGACCTGATCTGAGATTGTGTGCTGGAACGAAAACAATTGCAGCGTAGAAGGTGTTTATAAGCCATTTGAAATAACACACAAAAGCCGTCAGATTCACTTCAACTTTTAAATTTAATTTGTCAAAATATTTTCGTCGCTTTGAGACCGCGACCTGTTCACTGACAAAATTGTGCTGCATCTCAATTTTGTCAGTGAACAGGTCGCGGTCTCAGAGCGACGAAAATATTTTGACAAATTAAATTTAAATGTTGAAGTGAATCTGACGGCTTTTGTGTGTTATTTCAAATGGTTTATAAACACCTTCCATGCTGCAATTGTTATATATATATATATATATATATATATATATATATATATATATATACACACACACACACACACACACATATATACACACACACGCATATACACACACACCCACATATATATATATATGTATATATATATACAGACACAGACACATATATGTACATAAGAATATATATTAATATATATACACATATAAATATATGTGCATAATTTCCTTGTTGGTAGAAGCAGCAAAAACACATTCAGTTCAGTAAATGGTAAATATCATTTAATGACTTCAGAGTTATACATGAGCTACTTCAACTTTCGTGCTTGGTTACAGCAATTTTTTTCTTACTATTTTCTTATATTTTTTTTTTCATTTTTTTTCTCATATTTCCTCACAGAATAACCAAGTCAGATGCACCTGAACAAATGCTGGAATGTGAAAGTTACACTATAACAGCCCATCTAATTACTGCACTATCTGAGCACAAAACTCAGAAGTAGCTCACATATGAATCTCTTATTCATTAAATCATATAAATGCAAGTGTATACATACATTTATGCATACACATATAGATAGGCAGACATAGACTTAGATAAATATGTTTATGTACATATACAAGGTCAACCCAAGCCAGCATGAAAGAACAATGTTAAATGATGATGATGAAGTAAATACAAACATATATTTATATGCAAATCCACAGGTCTTCATACACACACACACACACATAGACACCCACTTATTAACATACATATTCATGACAAGTGATCATGACTATTAGCGATTTGCTGTGCTTGAGAAGACTATTCAAGCCAAGTGAAATAATAGTTGTAGCCAGTGCAGGTGGTAGGTAACAGCATCTGTGCTCGTGACATGAAAATAAAGCACCAGTACCAGTGACATGTAAAAGGCACCCACTACACTCTCAGAGCGGTTAGCATAAGGAAGGACATCCAGCCTTAAAAACCAAACCAAATCAGACTGAAACCTGGTGCAGCTCTCTAGGTTACCAGTTCCAGCCAAACCATGTAAACCATTCCAGCATGGAAAGTGGATGTAAAATGATGATAACTTGTGTACTATTGTGTAGATATACACAATCACATACACACATACATACATGTACATCAGAAGTTGTCAAACTTTTTGGGCTACCCCCCCCACCTCATGACCACATAATACCCTCAGCCCCCACCCCCTGTATTTTTATGTATAAACAAATATTTTATATTTTACTAATTTATACATACTACAAATCATTTGATATTTAATATCATATTATATAATTTGTATACAATACTATAATAATATAAATTCATAGCTTCCCCCAATCCACTGCCTCCTTTTCTTCTACTGCCGCTCCCCACCGCCCCTTAGGCACAAGCACCTACCTAGACCCTCTCAATGCCCATCGGGGAGGGAGGCATAGAGCCCACTTTGAGAATCTATGATGTACATTTTCACACACATACATATATGTACATATCCACATACATATATGTATATAAATAAAATAATTGAGGTGGTTAGACACAATTCAAAACTAAAATGGAAATAATTCACCGTCACTAAATAGTAATGAAGAGTGCAGGGAGCACCAGCACAGCTAGAAATAAGAGTCAAAAGACTCTTAAGCCACAAAAGCACAAGTTTTATGTACTGACAAGGGAGACAACCTCCCCACTGCCAATTTTGCATGGAAATTAATGGTCATCAGTAATGCTTACCTCACTGCAAGTGGTGAAGCTGAAATTTGCCTTATCAGTATTTATAGAGTTTACCATAAGAATCAGTGGGATATATATATATATAGCCTCAGCCAGTCCACTTATGCGTACCTTCCTTCATTGGACACTAAACTCCACTTGCAAAGACCTGTTGAGGCAAGTGAAATCAAAATCGAGTTAAATTCGACGACTGGCACCCGTGCCAACGCCATCTCCTTCATTAGATACGAAACTCAGGTTGCAAAGACTTATTGAGGCAAGCGAAATCGAAATCGTGATGGCACCTGTGCCCAGCGTCCCCTTTCTGGCACTTGTGCCCGCAGCATGTGTATGGACCTTCAAGTGGGATCGTTGCCGGTGCCCCTGGACTGGCTCATGTGCAGGCAACACATGAAATGCACCATTTTGGGCGTGACCGTTGCCAATGCCGCCTGGCTGGCCTTCAGGGGATTTTCAATTGAGATCATTGCCAGTGCCCCTGGACTGGCTCTTGTGCGGGTGACACATGAAATTTTTCGAGCGAGTCCGTTGCCAGTGCCCCCGGACTGGCTCATGCGCGGGTGACGCATGAAATGCACCATTTTGGGCGTGGCCGTTGCCAGTGCCGCCTGCGTACAGCCTTAATTCTTCGAAACGCCGGGGTTTTAATGGTGGCAGCTGATGAAGGAGATGTTTCTATGTGGCCTGCTTGTTTGTTGCACCTTGTTTACCATTTTGTCCATGTTCTTTTGCCACGTCATGTACCCAGTTATGTATCTATATGTACATGTGGATGAAGGTATATACATACATGTACATATATATGCATATACTCATATATTGTTTGTATCACAACAGAACGCACAAGTTAACCTTTATGCAGTAAGTTTTAACTTTTTCATATATATATATATATATAAAGCAATTAAGAGTATGAAGACAGAGAAGGCCCCTGGCCCATCAGGAATCTGGCAGTGTTGGCTATAGCCTAGTCACCTATATTGTTAACCAGGTGATACACGAAGGAGTCATATCCAATGACTGGTGTAGCAGCACCATAGTAAAGGTGACGCTTTAGATACAAATAATTGCAGAGGTATCAAGTTGTTAGATCAGGCAATGAAAGTCACACAGAGGGTCATAGCCCAACTACTCATGGAGAGGGTCAGTCTAGATGAGATACAGTTTGGGTTCGTGCCTGGGAAAGGCACCACTGATGCTATATTTCTGGTAAGACAGCTTCAGGAGAAATACCTCTTATCTGTTGGTCAATGAGGAAACTAAGGATAGAAGAATGGTTAGTGAGAGCTGTGTGAGCCATGTGCAGATACGGTGTCAGTAAGGTGAGGGTTGGCGATGAGTACAGTCAAGAACTCCGGGTAGAGGTAGGGGTCCACCAAGGTTCAGTCCTCAGCCTCCTCCTATTTATCATAGTCCTCCAGGCAATCACAGAGGAGTTCAAGACAGGATGCCCCTGGGAGCTTCTCTATGCTGATGACCTTGCACTAATTGCTAAGTCACTATCAGAACTAGAGGAGAAGTTTTAGGTGTGGAAGCAAGGACTAGAATTGAAGGGCCTTAGAGTCAACCTAGCTAAAACCAAAGTCCTAATAAGTAGGAAGGTAGAGAAAACACAAACACCTTCAGGTAGATGGCCCTGCTCGATCTGTAGAAAAGGCATAGGTAGAAACTCTATAAGATGCATCCAGTGCAAGCTATGGACACATAGGAGGTGCAGCAATATCAAAGGAAGGTTAACTAGGAAGTTAGTTTTTGTATGTAGCAGATGTTCAGGAGCTGTAAACACTCTAAATGCGCAGAAAACTTCTGCCACATATCAGGTAGAAAAACTAGAAGTGGTTGATAGCTTCCGATATCTAGGTGACCAAGTTAGTAGTGGGGGGGGGGGGGCTGAAAGTGTAACTGCTAGAATAAGAATAGCCTGGGCAAAGTTCGGAGAGCTCTTACCTCTGCTGGTGACAAAGGGCCTCTCACTCAGAGTAAAAGGCAGACTGTATGATGCATGTGTACGAACAGCCATGCTTCATGGCAGTGAAACATGGGCCGTGACTGCCGAAGACATGCGTAGGCTCTCAAGGAATGAAGCCAGTATGCTCCGATGGATGTGTAATGTCAGTGTACATACTAGACAGAGTGTAAGTACCTTGAGAGAAAAGTTGAACCTAAGAAGCATCAGTGTTGGTATGTTTATGTCCCTGTAACTTAGCAGTTTGGCAAAAGAGACCGATATAATAAGTACCTGACTTCATAAAAAAACAAGTATTAGGGTTCGATACATTTGACTCTAAATTCTTCAAGGCGATGCCTGAGCTTGGCTGCAGTCTGGTGACTGAAACAAGTAAAAGCTAAAATTATATATATATATATATATATATATATATATTAGACATACATATACATTATGTACAACTTAAAAGTTTTTTAGGGTGGTTACTTGAACTTAGCTGTTTGGGTTCAGGTAACCAAATGGGCATGAAGATCTAGGTTCCTACAACAAACACAATTCCTGTAAAAATTCAGTTGCATAGGGCTGAACCAAACTGTCTTTTTTTTTTTAATAACATATATAACTCATACTAATTGAGTTAAGTACCTCACTCATACACGTGTGTGCATGTAAAACACACGCACACACACACACACATACAAATAAGTCTATAGGTAAATAAGTATAAATTTGAGTATCTGAGTGGGTTTAGCCCACAAAAAACACTAATGTATACCTGCTGATATGGAAGCTTAATATGAATCCCTAGTTCAAGCCTCAGTTGTGAACTTGGAACCTAACAGATGACCAATTATAAAAGTTACTCAGCGTGGCTATTCATTTAGATGACCAGTGTACTAAACCCCACATATCCTTTATATACATATATATATAAACATATACATATATAAACACGCCATGCTTGACTGCTAAATACACAAGTCATTTTTTAAATTCTCTCTCTGTTTATTTTCTCTTATTTGTTTCTGTTGAAGAGCGTACGCTTGAAACGTAAAAGACTTATTCATTTTTCCCCGAGTGTCAAATAAATACACGTGCGTGTTGTTCATACACCTGTCGCCTTGTTTTTCTGTAAATTTCAACTATATATATATGTACACACACATATATATATACACATGTGTGTGTGTGTGTGTGTGTGTGTGTGTGTGTGTGTGTGTGTGTGTGTGTGTGTGTGTGTGTGTGTGTGTGTGTGTGTGTGTGTGTGTGTGTGTGTGTGTGTGTGTGTGTGTGTAATTAGAAAAGCATAGGAAGCATGTCTTTCTATATTTCATTATTCTTATCTATATTTTTTATCTATACTCTATTATGTTTCTATATCTATATATTTATTTATCCTTGCATATTTTTAACATTCATATATTTTATATTTCTATATCTTAATATTCCGAATGTATTAATATATGTCTTAGACAACTCTATCACATTAAATCCGTATATGTATACACCAATCATAGTCTACCTGAGTTGAACTTCTCTGTATCTCTTGTACTTGTATACATACATACATCTATATATATATATATATAAACATATCTACATATATATATATGTACAACCCATACCAGCATGGACAACGGACATTAAATGATGATGACAATATATATAAATATAACATTATATATATAAACATACACACACACACACACATACATACATTACATAAATATATATGTATGCTACTTTCTGAATATAAATATTTATGAATAATATAATTTATGTGAATGTTGTATCTAGTGGATTCTTTCTGAAATTTCTTCCCATAGTTCATCAGTCAATTGTCTTAGAAATAATGTGAAATCTTGCTAACAATTTTGTTCCATAGTTTGGAGTGTGACACAAAAATAGGTAGGTACCATAGTTTTAATATATATATGTATGTATCTATATATTTAGACAAACATATACATAGGCATATATAAATGTATATGTATATTATGTATTTATGTATATAGTGTGTGTGTGTGTGTGTGTGTGTACATATATGTACTTGCGTGTGTATGTGTGTGTGTATGTGTGTGTGTACATATATGTACTTGCGTGTGTATGTGTGTGTGTGTGTGTCTATTTCTTCATCCACTTGAAAAATTTGCTTGGCAATTTCTTGCTTATTTCTTTGAATGTCACGCCACACATTTTCGTTGTAACCTCATCTTTGGGTGTTTCCTGCTATAAACGCTACTTATATATCATAAGCATCAACATTTTGCATTGAGAGTTTGGTTTTGTTTCTTTTTTTTTTTACTTGCCTCTTTTATTTTTGCATAAAAGTTTTAATTCTATTCTTAAATTCTACAGAAAAAAAAAAATTTATAAAATATAATGTGTGTGTGATATAAGTATGCATGTGTGTGTGTGTGTGTGTGTGTACACAGTTGTTGCTTTGCTGTCTTTGCAATCATTAGCAGCAGGATTACTGCCATCAGTAATTATATATTGTGTTTTACAGCAGGATATTCCAATGAAGAAATTGTAACTATTTACTAGTCTTTGGAAATCTTCCAGACAATCACTTACTTTGTTCTTGAACTTCCTATGATTGGTTTTTATGTTTTAACTACTTTGGAAGCAATTTTATCGCGGTGTACTTTTAGAGCTAAATTACATTCAATTATTAAACTGTGTGTGTGTGTGTGTGTGTGTGTGTGTGTGTGTATTTGTGTGTATTTGTGTGCACACATGCATAAAGAAAAAAATAAACAATTTAAAGAAGAAAAAAAGGATTACTTGATTAATTACATTTAAATATTCTGGTATGAATTGTATGTTTTATATTATATTTTATTAATGTTTTAATTTTATTTAAACACATGTCTACTGTCTGGAACAGAAGATATTCTTCATCATTTTGAGAAGATATTCAAAATGATAATTAACAATAATTATTTCAAGGACTTTTATAAACAGAATTATGAAGACATAATTCCAATTCTCTGATTATTATTTCCTTGTCAGATGAAGTAATTTTGTAATATATTTCATTCATCAAATGCTTAATAAATTTAATTTGTCTACTTAAGGAACTGCTTCCATATTTTCCTATTAAAATTAATTGAACTTTTGAATTTTTGTTTTTTTATATAGTAGATTTATTTTACTTTATATCTATCTTATTTATTCCTGCAGTTGTGTTAATTTGTTTTCCATTTTATATATTTATTTGTATATTTCTTTCTCCAGACTTGATTGAAACAAAACAAGATAATTTATTCCATTTAAAATATTTAGACTAATTTATTTAACTTTAGTAAAATATTTTCATGTTTTACAAGCTGTACCTCAGTAATTACAGAGTTAACCATACACTGATCAAATGCCAGCACATTAAATCTCTTTAAGGCCTTGTACACTGAACTAACTACAATAATTAATATATAGTCAAACAATAGAATTCAAAGAAACTAGTAATGTTTAGCATTAACAAAATGTGATAGAAATAAGCCAAACAGCTGATTATGTTTTATACCATGAAGAAGAATCTGTCTCAGATTCTTCAGAGTCTGATATACTTTTGAAGAGAGATGAACTGTCTGTTTGTACTGAAGAATGAAACTCAGGCAGGAGGTGACAGGGTGGATGAGGAATATTACAGGAGGAGGAGGAGGAGGCAACGGCCAGAGTGAAGAGACTATAAAAAGGAATACTAGCAAGTCTTAAAAGAAAATGTTGAACAGAGGAAAAGGGACATATATTAAAACAACAGAAATACAATTATATACCCAGGTATTAGGATGCTCATATAAAATCTTGGGATTTGCAGCAAGCTTGTGATTCCTGTTGGTTAGATAAAGTAGCTGTTGTTTTATATTAAAGAAAAGGAAAAATGGGTGGTCAAGGTGCATTTTCTTCCTTCCTTTTTCCCTTTTCTTTTTCCTCTTTCTCTCACTCTTTTATTTATTTATTTTGTTTTGTTTGCAAAGAGTAACACCAAAATTGGTTGAATAAATTGGCTAATAGAGAAGTCATTTGAATAGGTAAAATGCATTAGTCTCATCTGGGGGTGGGGGTTCATTGTCTCCAGGTACAGCACATGGATGCACTAATACATACAATAAATTCTTTATTCATCCAGTCACCAAGCTTAAGGAATAAGTACCAGATGTTCCTTTGAATGTAAACAGTAAAAGTTATCAAAAACAGACTCGTACCCAGTTGGGTGTAGAGTTTAGTTCAGAAACTATTCACTGTTTCTAAAAACCTTTTAAAAGCCAAGGGTGACATTTATTTGTAATACAAAGATCTTTATTTATTTATTTTTCCTAAACTTAACACCAGAACTATCAGTATTCTTTTCTATTTAATGGTTCCATCTGGAGGAAGGACTGTGCCTATTTCCCTTGCCGGTTCTCAGAGATAAGCTAAGCTTAACAGGATTAATGTTTACTTGATAATCAACTCTAAGTTAATGACTGCAGAAAAATTATGAGAAGAGCAAGCTTCCGTGGAGGCTGATGTTCTGAGGATAAGCACTTTAAGATATTGGTTAGTGAGGGACAGCAGATGTTATTGTGGGTGATGAGAAGAAGAGAAATAAGTGAATCAAGTATGTATGGGTGAATGTAGTACAAAACTAGCCAATTTCAGAGAGTAGAGGTTACTTTTTGGGTAACAGTAGAAATGGAAAACAAAGTAACATCATGACTGTGGACTGAAGGGTAGAACGTATTGGTAAATCACAACATGCCAGTTGATCAGATAGCTACTTTCTGAATATAATTTAGAACATTTGTGTCTGTTGCTGCTGCTGCTGCTATCTCAGTTCATAAATTTTATAACGTTCTTATATAAAACTTAACATTTTATGAGATAAATTTTGAAGGTATTCTTTATTCTTTTACTAATTTCCGTTATTTGACTGCAGCCATGCTTGAACACTGTCTTCAGTTGCACAAATCGACACCAGGACTTATTCTTTGTAGGCCTGGTACTTAATCTATTGGTCTCTTTTGCTAAACTGCTAAGTTATGGGGACGTAAACACACCAACATCAGTTGTCAAGTGATGGTGTGGGGACAAACACAGACACACAAATACATACATACATATATATATATAATGCAGGCTTCTTTCAGCTTCCATCAAGCACATGGTTCTGAACCCAGAACCATGTGGTTGGGAAGCAAACTTCTTACCACAAAGCAAGGCCTGTTCCTACATACATGTTGGAAAATGACATAGTTAATGGAAACACCTGATTAAGAATGGCTACCTTTTATCAGTTTTTGTTTAACCCTTCAACTGCAAAATTAAATTTCATGGTTATTTCAGTCATGATGTTCAATGTTTATCAAAAAAATATAGAAGTGGTATTTTCTGTGAGTCATCTTGCTTCAGTAAACTTGACACATCTCAACAGAAAATAGCTTCGAACATGATTTTCCTCAACAAAAGATAGATTGCTACATAAAACTACTTTTGAGTGGATATATCTCATTTCCAAAGTAAAATGGTTAAAATCTTCCACTTTTGCTGAGAGGCTAATGGCTTACAGTTTTATAGAAAACACGAGTACAAGATGTTAAGCTAATTCACACACAGATATTAATTTGATAGTTGTGAAAAATCATTTCTCATGCAATATACAGTATGAAAAAATACAAATGTTTAATAATAATAATAATAATAATCCTTTCTACATTAGGTACAAAACCTGAAATTTCGGGGGACGAGATAGTCGATTACATTGACTCTCATGTTTCACTGGTATTTAATTTATCAACCCCAAAAGGATGAGAGGCAAAGCCAACCTCGGCAGAATTTTAATTCACAATGTAAAGATGGATGAAATGCCACTAAGCATTTTGCCTGATGTGCTAACAATTCTGCCAGCTTACCACCTTAATAATAATAACAATAATAATAATAATAATAATTAATTCTGTTTTATTGGTCACAAGGGCTAATATAAATCAAAAACATGTAAGGACAAAGATAGGACGAAGGTTACAAAGGGTTTTGTCCGAAAGGTAGAAAACGTTCGTGTAAACAGAGGAAAAACGGAGAAAGATATAACAAATAAAACTCCCAATAGGGGGAGGCGCTTCGAAAAGTTACACAGAAAAACCCATAAAAGCCACGGGAGCCTGGTCAGAAAAATAAGAAAGGGGTAGAGAGCCCTTTCTCCTTTTACATTACCTTTTTTCTATAGGTGTATTCTCAGAATTGGTCCGTTCATACTGGCCAATAATAATAATAATAATTTTCCTGGCTTAGGTACAATGCCAGCAAATATGAGAGGTGATTACGTTGATACCTTCAAGCTTGCAAAACATCTTCTTCATCATCAACATCATTTAACATCTGTTTTCCATGCCGGCATGGGTTGGATGGTTTGACTGAAAACTGGTAAGCCGAGGAGCTGCACCAGGTTCTGATCTGATTTGACAAGGTTTCTAAGGCTGGATGCCCTTTCTAATGCCAACCACTTCAAGAGTGTAGTGGTTGCTCTTTACACATCACCGGCATGGGTGCCACTGACCTGATACCAGCATGATCCATGACTACAGCCTCACTTGGTTTGACAAGTCTACACAAGCACGGTATATTTCCAAAGGTCTTGGTCACTTGTCACTGCCTCCATGAGCCCCAACATTCGAACGGTGCTTTTTACATGCTACTGGCATGGGTACCAGTTAGATGGCAGTAGTATCAGCCATGACTATGATTTCACTTGGCTTGACAGGTCTCCACAAGTGCAGCATGTCACTCAACGTATGAAGGGTGCTTTTAATGTACCAGTTATGCAACACAGGCATCAGCCACAACTATTATCTTACTTGGCTTAACAGGTCTTTTCATGCACTGCACATCACCAAAGGTCTCCATCACTTGTCAATGCCTTCGTGAGGCCCAACATTCGAAGATCGTGTTTCACCACCTCATCACATATCTTCCTGGATCTATCTCTTCCACAGGTTCCTTCCACTGTTTGAGTGAGACACTTTTTCACACAGCTGTCCTTGTCTATATACATCACATGACCATATCAGCACAGTTGTCTCTCTTGCACACCACATATGATGCCTCTTATGTCCAACTTTTCTCTCAAGACGGTTATACTTTGTTGTGTATGCACAATGACATTACACATCTAGTGAAGCATATTAAATTCATTTCTTTAAAGCCTACGCATGTCCTCAGCAGTTACAGCCCATGTTTCACTGCTGTGTAGTACAGTTGTTCACACACAGGCATCATACAGTCTGCCTTTCACCAGCAGAGGTGGGAGCTCTCTGAACTTTACGCAGCCTACTCTTATTCTAACAGCACATACCCCTGCTACTGACTTGGTCACCTAGGTAATGGAAGCTATTGGTTACTACTAGTTCCACCCCACCCCCCACTCACCCAGGCATGTAACGGAGTCTATTTCTGTACATTTTTAGTGTTAATTGTAACTGTGCACCTTCCATACGCAAAACCACTTTCCTTGTTAACCTTCCTCTGATATTGCTGCACCACTTTTGTGCCCATAGCTTACACCAGGTACATCTTACGAACTTTCTACCTATGCCTTTTCTACAGATCAAGCAGGACCATCTACCTGAAGGAATTTGTGATTTGTCACCCTTCCTACTTACTAAGACTTTGGTTTTTCCTAGGTTAACTCTAAGGCCCTTAAATTCTAGACCTTGCTTCAACACCTGAAACTTCTCCTCTAGTTCTGGCTCTTCATCTATCTTTTATTATTTACTTACTTCAGTAGTGGACTGCAACGATGCTGGGGCAGTACTTTGAAGGTGTTAGTCCAATGAAATGAAGTTGAGGTATGTAAACAAACCGACACCAGTTGTCAAGCAGTGGGCAAGGGACAAACACACATAGATGCATATATATATATACAATGGGCTTCTTTCAGATTCTGTCTACCAAACCCACTCACAAGTATTTTGTTGGCCTAGGGCTACAGTAGAAGACACTCTCCCAAAGTGCCACACAGTGGGACTGAACCTAAAGCCATGTTGTCGGGAAGTGAACTTCTTACCACACAGCCATTAACAAATCTGCTACAATAATAATAAAGAAAAAATGGTCCATGATGGCATTAAAATGTCTTCATTCATGTACTCTTAAGCACAAGCATTTTACCTTAAGCTCCAGTACATTCTTGGGTCATGGAATTCTCAAAAGACTTTTGTTGCTTATTATATAAACACGGAAAAATGTCTTCACTCTATAAGATGGACAACAGACAATAGAAATCAACACGTGCCGAAGAAACACAGACATGCATATGGAAACAAACTCACAAAAATACATCTCAAGCACCAAGACAAAATACACATCTCCAACAGAAACACCCCTAACAATGAACATGTGTGCACAAACACAGAGACAAAATATATGTATATACATTATACACAACACTTAGGTGCACAAACACACACACACACACGCATACACACAATATATTTGGTAAGCGAAAGGTATTTTAGTGGGCAATAGAAATAGGTAAATTTTGAAGACAGAAAATAAGACAAAAAAAGAAATGGTTTTGAAGACAGAGGGAAAGAGAATACTGACATAACAAATTTACAGTGTGTGTGTGTGTAGACAGATATAGTGTTAAGCAGATTGATACAAATATATTTTTTTCTTTTTCTTTTCTTCCAAGAGCTTTCAAATAAATAATTGTATTTTTTTTTTTTTTTTTTATGGGAATACTATTTTTCTAAAATTCAAGTTGGTTTTGTTTAAACAACAAGTTTAGTATATGGCTTACTGAAATGTACACACATGTCACTTTGTTAAGTCATTTTTCTCTGTCTCTACAACCAATAACTATGTTCCTTTTTTTTTTTTTTTTCTATGTATGTATGTATATATATGAAAAACATGGTAAAGAATTCCAGATTTTCTTTGATCCAGTAAGACAGAACACAATGTAGTGTTATTTATTTATGTATATATATATATATATATATATATATAAATATAAACCACCCACACCAGCATGGAAGGCAGATGTTAAAATGATGGTGATGATGATGATAATGCATGTACATAAGCACATATCATTATCATCAATTTACATATGTTTCCCATTCGGGAAAGGGTTGCAGGATGCGACAGGTTGGTGGGTAACATTTTAATCCAATATTTCAGTTTTGGCATAGTATCTGCAGATGAATGTCCTTCCTAACACCACCCCACTATATATACATGTTGTACAGGGTGCCATTTTCATGACACCAGTATTAAACCTTTGTCAACCAGACATAAAGGCCAATGATTAACAATTTCATTACCATGTTTCTTTTGAAATGCATTATTTTGTTTTAATTTTTTTTTTTAATTAATTTTGAAAACAATAAGGAACTTAGCAATCAGTCATTATTAAGCTGATGTTTGGAACATAATATATAGAGAAATTTTAAGGGAAGGTTTTTAATTTAGTTTACCTTAAAACAGAATGTTTGTCATAAAACCAGGAGTAGTCTGAGGCAAGTTGGCATAGAGAGTTAAAGGTATTTGTCATCACCATTTTATATTTTGTAAAATATGGATTGTATTGTGAAACATTCCTTTCTTAAAAATAAAAAAAAAAATCATAAGATGTGATTCAGGAGATATTCTACATGTTAATGGTTCTGGAGAGATACATTGATTGGCTCCACACATATTTGTTTTTTAAGGTTCTTTAAATTTTTCTGAAATTGTTAATACATTTTTTTTTAAATTCTCACAAGCAATGTTTTGTTGCATTGTAAAGTGGTAGAAAACTCATGTTAAAAAATGTAATTTTGATGCAATTTAAATTCTTCATTGATCTGTTTCACTTAATTCCCTCTTTAATTTTCTCTCTCCAGTTGGGACAGCTTATATCTCTTATTCACACTGTCTTCTGCACATTCCTTGAAATGCAGCATAAACAAAACCAACAAACTAATCTTCAACAACACTGAAGTGCTCCATTTTATTTCACTTGTCTAGAATTTACATTATAAATAGAAAGTTTGTCAATGGATCCTTCATTGCTGAGCCTTCATTGATACAAAGCAATTCCGGTACATTATAAATGAACATGGCTACTAATGCATCAATAAAAAGCAAGGTTATATAATGTTGAAGTCAGTTATGCAACAAGAACAAAAGTTAAGAGCACAGCAATGCATCAGTACAATAATATCATTTCAGACCTGAGAATGACTTATAGAATATATAGCTTTTGTGGAAAGATAGCTCTTTGGCTAAGAAGGCCACTTCTTAACCAGTTGGTTTCCAGTTCAGTTCCACTGCATGCCATCTTCTTCACAACAACCCAAGGCCAGCTAAAACCTTATGAGTGGATATAATAGACCAAAAAGAAACTTGTTGTGTGTGTGTGTGTGTGCATACACACACACACATATAGACACACACATATTCAAATATGAATTAAAAGCAGTGCTAGTGTTGTAAACATTATCGATCACACATACTTAATGTATGTACTTTGCTTAATTGCTGGTAGGCTAAGGTATTGTGCAGTAGGAATAACTCCCTCAAAACACATCATCATAGACAAGCAAAACAATTCACCCTAAATCTCATTCAAGAATGATGGATATCCTTGGGATTTGGGGCAAATTGTCTCACCTGTTCATAACCTTCAGGTGTTTAATACCCAGCACTTTGAGGGAGTCATCCTCACTGTGCAATATTGCATCCTACCAGCAAATAAGCAAAACTCAGACATTGAGTGTGGTCAATAGTCTATATCATCATCGTCGTTTAACGTCCGCTTTCCATGCTAGCATGGGTTGGACGATTTGACTGAGGACTGGTGAAACCAGATGGCTACACCAGGCTCCCATCTGATTTGGCAGACTTTCTACAGCTGGATGCCCTTCCTAACGCCAACCACTCAGAGAGTGTAGTGGGTGCTTTTACGTGCCACCCGCACGAAGGCCAGTCAGGCGGTACTGGCAACGGCCACGCTCAAAATGGTGTATTTTATGTGTCACCCGCACAAGAGCCAGTCCAGGGGCACTGGCAACGATCTCGCTCAAAAGTCCTTACATATGCCGCGGGCACAAGTGCCAGAAAGGCAACGCTGGGCACAGGTGCCATCACAATTTCACTTTCGCTTGCCCCAATAAGTCTTCGCAAGCTGAGTTTCGTGTCCAATGAGGGAGACGACGTTGGCATATGTGCCAGTCGTCGAATTTAGTTCGATTTCACTTGCCTCAACAGGTCTTCGCAAATATATATATATATATATATATATATATATATATATACACACACACACACACACACACAGAGTGAGTGAGTGTCTGCTGATTGTAAACAATGGTTTTACTGAGTGTTGTTCACTTGCAGACTTCTCGTTAGGCTGTGCGATTTTTGTAAACAAAAAGCTCATTTATACAGGGCCATTCATTTTCCAGTTCTCCACATAAACATGTCTACATTGTTTGTTTATAAAAAGAAGACTATTACCTCACTTGGAAACAAGTGTGGGCTGGCAACAGAAAGGGCATCTGGCAGCAGAAGACTCTATTCCAACATTCTCTCATCTGATTCATGCAAGCATGGAAAAGTACATGATAAAATACAATGATGGTGAGAAATGATTCTTTGACTGGACAATCTTAAAACAACAATTAACATTTTTTTTCTTTTTCTCAGAGATATCTTTTGCATAAAGTACATCTAATTAAGTGAGAGTTAATGTAGTAGGCATAAAAAAAGGCTGAAACATGTCAAGAGTTGCCATTTAATTACCAGATATCAGACACACTCCCTGCTACATATCTACATTTTATTTTTAAACTTTGGAAGTGCTTCTCTTGCCTTCTTTGACAAGCATCTTCATTAATGCTAATCCCTCTTCTTTGCATTGCTGGTGTAAATTGCATTAATTAGACATTTATTTTCTGGTTCACTTCATAATATTAGCCTGGTCTTGATTTTATGCTCTTCATGCAGAAAGAATTCCTGCGATCTCTTCCAAATATTAGACCTAATAATTCATTATGCATAAAGCCCTGATTGTGGCAAATGGTAAGAGCATCAAGTAGGATGAAATCCAACAATTGGAAAATCTTGTTTATCAATTGTTAAATAATATCACAGAGTAGATGAATTTCTGACGTTTTCATGAATGTGTGAGTAATCTACAAACACTTGTGCCTTTAACTTTTAATATCCAGTTGAAAATTTTCAAGTGAAAAGCCAAGTCATCAGAATACTTAAAAATGAATATGTTTATAGTATTTTTACTTATGGTCAGATTATTGTGAAAATTAGTAATATTTTGGAAAGGATTTAATTTCTCTTTTAATGTAAGTAGCCATCTGCACAAAAAATAACACTGTGCATGAGTGATTACAAATTTATTACAAAATAATAACTAAAAAGTGAATACGCTAAAACAAATAAGAAATGAAAGATGCTAGTAATAAATTAAATGCAACTATAACAGATATGGATGCATAAACATCACAATAAAAAAAAATGGGGTTTTTTTCTGACCTTTCGTAGCTTATTCCTTATGAAATTTACAGGTAAGCTAAATTACATTAACAGAAATAACATACAGATTCCTTTTAGCTTTTAAAACTTTTCTTCTCCAGATTATCATGCTAATGTTTTAGTTCTTTACAACAATCTATATTATCAAGAAAACTCAACGGAAAATGATAACACTAAAGAGAAGTCTGCTAAAACTAATTTAGAAAAAGAAAATATGGGAATTCACACACACACACACACACACACACAAACACAAAAACTACTAAAACACACACGTGTGTGTATGTCTGTATGATTAGATGTGTACACAAACACAAATTCACACTCAGAAAACAGACACATAAAACTATAAATAGATATTTATACAGACATAATTATGATAAAGAACAAAAAGCCATGCCTTAATTATACATTGTGCTAATATTAGGAGAAATTCCATAAACGCGATAATTTCCTATTTGCTTTCTCTGTGAATCACCTAATTGCTAAGAAGTTAAAAACTGTAGCTCTGAGAAAGTAAAGATAACAATAAGTTTGAAGTGAGACTATTTCATAAACAAAATAATTGATCAATCTAATTGTTATCAATTATGGACAGTTAAAATAGTGGATCGTGAAACAAGATGTTTCCAGTTCATAACTTGGCAATGCTAATTCTCACAATAAAAACAACATATCCTACTTTCTCTTGTTCAGGGAGAAAATCCACTCTGTTTTAATATTTCAAAAGTTTCTGATTCCTAATGATTCAAGTAAATACATAATTTAACATGTATAAGTATCAACTGATAATTCCTTCTCATAACACTAAAATTTTAAAATCCTCATTATCATCATCATCATATAACATCTGTTGTTCTTGCTGGTATGGGTTGGACAGTTTGACCGGAGCTGGTTAGCTGGAAGGCTGCATCATACACCAGTGTGATTTGGCATGGTTTTCTACAGCTGGATGCCCTTCCTAATGTCAACCACTCCGAGAGTGTAATGGATGCTTAGGGGTACCATTTGCATGATGCCAGTACCTGCCACAACTACAATTTTGCTCGGCTTGATGGGTTTTCTTCTCAAGCATTGCCTCTGTGAGGCCCAGTGCGCAAAAGGAACTCAGCCACTTTGCCTCCATGAGAACCAATGTTCAAAAGGAACTCAGCCACTTTGCCTCTGTGAGGCCCAACACTCAAAAGGTGCTCTTTACGTGCACAGGTGCTAGTTACATGACACCAGCATCAGCCATGACTACGATTTCGCTTGGCTTGATGGGTCTTCTTCTCAAGCACTAAGTTATGGGGACATAAACACACCAATGTCAGTTGTCAAGCAGTGGAGGGACACACACACACACACACATATATATATATACACATGATGGTCTTCTTTCAGTTTCTGTCTACCAAATCCACTCACAAGGCTTTGATCAGCCAGGGCCTATACTAGAAGATACTTTCCCAAGATGAAACACGGCAGGACTAAACCTGGAATCATGTGGTTGGGAAGCTAGCTTTTTACCACACAGCCATGTCTGTGCCTATGATAAAATAATCACAAATTACAATATGCGGGATATAGAGCCAATATAACTGATATCAAGTAGCACTGGAAGATAAAAAAACAACATAAATAATTTTTAAAAATGTCTATAAAATAGATATTGTTATTAGTATAACTAACAATGTTTAAAAAGTATCTTTTTTTAATATGATTCCTTTCACATCATGGCTAGTTTATAATTAAATAATTAAATAATTAAATAATTAAATAATTTGACTGGTACTTGAGTGATACTTTCTCATATCAACCTTGGGAGAACAAAAAGCAAAGTTGAGTGTGGATATTAATCTGACTTGAACTGAAATCTCTGACCATGAGCACAAAAAAAAAAGTGGGGTTCTTCATAAGTTAAAATCATTAAACACACAAATCAATAATGAAAAGTCAGGATCAATTTGGAATTCATAAGGCAAGGGTAAAAAAAAAAGGGGTGAATAAAGATTGCTTAAATTAGCTCTGAGACATAGAGAAAGAAAAAGGTCATATTGATAAAAAAAAAACAGAAGATCCAGGAAAGCATAACCAGCTGGAGAATTCTTGCATTTCAAGAGGCAATTGTAAATCAGTGGTTCCCAAAGTGGGTGGTACTGCCACCTGGGAGCAATGGAAAGATCCAGGTGGGCATTGAAGAAAAGAGGGGAGATAATAGGGAGGGTAGAAGGGTGGGGCAGTGAATGTAAAAACAACAAAATAACAGGCCAATTAGGTTAAGTTTTATTTGTGAAATACTGTTGTTTTAAATTTGCAACAGAAAGTAGTCTACATTTGTGGTGGTGAGTGGGGGGGACGTTAGGAATGTGGTCTGTGTGCCAAGGGGGCAACAGCCTGAAAAAAGTTTGGGAACCACTGCTGTAAATAAACTAAGATTCAGATGTAACACATCTTAAATGTAAGCTTGTTGGGATGATATATTTTATTTTCTCTTTACATTGATGCAAGTAAGCAAAATCCAAAATTACATAAAGATATACAACAACAACAAAAAAATAATGTTAAATTTAAATAATTTGTCTCCATGTCAAAAAGTTTCAACTATCTGCAACTGTGATTGTACAGCTGATATCTTGTCAAAAGAAAATCTCTTAATCAATATTGCTATCTCTACCTATTAGACATCTTTCAAATCCACATCATACTATTAGTGCCTCCACAGGCACTTTACTCTAGATTGCTTCATTCTTCTAACTTTAAAAGAATTTTTTTAAAAATACTATTCCATTCCAAGTTCACAGACATTAAGTGAAATATATTATGATTAGAATAGGATACAAACCCTTATCTCTGTTTGGAAAAGTCATCATCTTTTTTGTCTCTGCTTTCTCTGGCCTGGTATGACCAATGCTTCAATCTTGTTACTTAATAACATTAAATAAATGAGCAACAAATCTCACTCTGGATAAAACGACAACGAGAGAAATTGAAAAGTGCACTAAAAGCCAACAAAATTACTCAGTTTCACTAACTGATCTTATAAAAGTAAAACCACTCTGCATAACTTATTATCAATCAATGGCCTTCCACTGAAATGTTCCTATAATTTGCTTCCTTCAATACTAGAGTATTTGCCTCACAGAACTTGTTGAATCTCAGATTCATTTGGTGTACCTGTTATTCTTCCACCAAAAATTAATCCACACCTTTTTTATCTGAGAGTTAACACCACTAGAATCTGTTTCTAGTCTGTGTCTTCCATCTTAAAATAGTTTGGTTGGAACTAAACATTAGCAACTTTGTGTTATCATCTTGATTAATCTTCAAGAGGGAGGAGGAAGAGCAAAGAGAGAAAACAGAATTGTATTTCCCTCTTTGATTAAAAAATATTTTTTAAACTTGAAATAAAAATACTAATGCTTAAACATATGAACAAAAGAAAAAGAAAATGAAAACATTCAAAGTTCTAGATCTGAAGAGAAAGTGTAGAAGAGGGAGCAGAAACAATATATTTGTTTAAGTAGTAGATATATGAAGCCATTTTCCATATGTTTTGCATGTATTTTATAAAATATAATCTATGAATCATTTTCTTGCAATTGTTCAATAAGAAATACCAGTAGAATCTGAACTTAACTTTCCTAAATATCTTTGGTTATCATCAAACCAGCTGTTAAAGAAGAGCTGGCTTAAGCTTCATTTTGATGTTTATGATAAACAAAATTGTACACATATTACCTCCTAACTATCTCTTTAAAGTCTAATAATGTCACTATAAAACATTTGGGGCTATGAAAGTAAGAGCTGAACTTTGAACAGAAATAAATTTGCAACATACTGGTGCACATGCAATATTACTTAGATTGGAACAGAAGACAGTTGGAAAAAAAAAAATTATTTCCTTTTTTACAGCTCAAAAGCCATGGAATGCATCATCATCATCATCATCATCATTTAACGTCCGCTTTCCATGCTAGCATGGGTTGGACGAAGATGCAAGGAAAATAATTTCTCTAATACAGACATATACATAATGGACAAGAGCTATTGTAGGGGGACACAGGAACAGACTATAAATGAAGTGGTTACATCAAACCAAAAGACTGTAAAACTCACAGATATGACATTAGTACAAAGTTGAAATGGATAAGTTTCAAGAAAATGCTGAAACTATAGCAGCAAAGAGAAACATATTGAAATGATAAAAGTGTATGTATTGCTCTCTTTAAGAAATATGTCATTAAAAATTATACTGATGGTAGAAAAGACAAAATAAAATTTAACAGCATTCTGTGGAGAAGGTAATCAAAGATGATATTTTAGAAATTTGAACGTAGTGACTTGATTCAACTTAGAAATAATATGAATTAAAAGAATCTGGCTATATGTAGAAGAACAAAAATCTTAATTCTTCAGCTAATTCACATCATCAAAAAAAAAAATGTCTAAAATCTTTTATTCATTCTTCAACAAAAGAAAAACTAAACATTTCATTTGTCTTGGTATATTTACAGGGGTTTTATGTTTATTATTTTTCATAAATTTTAGTAGCTTAGTTTGTAGCCTCCTCAACTAGTTTCAATGAAGTATGATCCAGTAGAAACACATTTCCTTGAACACAGAAAACACCATGGCAGAATTTTCTAAGTAGCAGTGCATTGTGTTTTAATCCTTTTGCTACCAACCCGACTGAAACCAGCTCCGGCTCTGAGTACAAATGTCTTGTTTTCAAAAGTTCTGAATTAAAATCTTCCACCAGACCTTAGTCACAATTTATGTTCCTAACACTAGCTTAATGATAACTAAGCTATTTTACTAAATTCTTTGTTATATTTGAAATAATTGAAAGAAACAATGAGCATCTCAACAGAAATATGGTAACAAAACGGTTAAATGTCTGTCAGAGATGAAATGTCATTAATAAAGATTATAATTTTCCAACCAATTAACTTCATGTTTGAAGATTAAGAAAATGCCTTGTTTCACTTATTTTGATTTTTTATATAATGCATATTATTTATAACTAATTCAGGAAAAGACGAATTCTCTGCTTCATATGATTCTAATGTGAATATGACTGAAAAGTACATTTAGCTCAGGCAGCACAGACGACCGAGTTGACATGGTAATAGTCAAACAAAATAAAAATCAGTGTATTCAACCAAATATATCTTACATATAAAATAGGCCTGTGTGTATTCACTTTTCATGCAAAAACAGCTGTGCAAATTGGTTCCATACTTGGGATGCATGAATAATTTGACCTTGGATATATAATCGAGTCTTCATTCATTTTCTTATTAAAAAATAAATAATATTGCTTTATATAAGATTAACTTATTTAAAATGTTTTTCAATATCAACTTCCAGTACTGATGTAGCAACCACGGCTGGCTAGACAAACGCATGCAAGTCTGACGTAGCAACTGTGGCTATCAATCTATCTACCTATCTAGCTATGTGTGTATTCACTTTTCATGCAAAAATAGCTGCATGAATTAGTACCATATTTGAGAGGCATGTTCCCTATCTAACTTCTCATTGTACTTCCTCTCTTTCTATTTCTTACTCTATCAGCCCTTCTTCATTCTGTCTAGCATTTACCATTGTAACGATGTCTGGCACCAAAAAATTATTACAGCCACTTTCATTGTTTACAATCTTCAGTTCTGGTGTATTTGTATACGCCAACACATAAACAAAATGTTAGAAAGCCTGAAGGGTTAAGCAAAAACGCTGTACCTCTATATTTATGTATCAGTAAATAACCAAGTTGTAACAATTTCTGATACCAAAAAAATTATGACAGCTACTTTCATTGTTTACAATCTTCTGTACCGGTGTATTTGTGTATCAGTAAATAACCATGTGTAAATATTTCAGAATGGACACGTTCATACCTCGGAGTGAAATAAATTTTTCCACAGGCTTTTGAAGTACATTTAATGTATCTAACCTCCAAACCCGCTGCAAGCCACTTTTTCCAGAAAAGAAAGATGGTGAGGGTCAAAAACTTACTTCACAGCAAAATATCAGTGAACCCTTTGTCGCAAATAGCTGTTATGTGGTAGCAGGGTGTGCTAGAAATAGCAACCAAATGTTTCCTTTTCTGGGGAAAGGAGCTGTTTATGTGTGATTTCGATGTCACATTTGTTGAAAGTATGCAAAATAACCTAGAAAAGAAAAACAAGAAACCACGAAACTCCATTGGTGGGAAACACCAAGGTCCCCATTCACTTTTCCAGAAAAAAGTGGCTTGCAGTAGGTTTGGAAGTCAGATTCATTGAACACATGCTAAAATACTCATGGAAAAAAAATATTTCACACCAAGGTACAAATAGGTCCTTTACAAAATATTTACCTAACCATGCCTAGAAGGAAGGTGTCAAATTAAACAACAAGCAAAGAGTACTGTGTTAAGGCTATGAGCTTATAACACAAATGAAACTGGGTCCTTCTGCTTGTATATAAATATAGATATATACAACAATTAACTTCCAAATGCTGCTTGAATGAAAGAATAACTTTCTGCAATAAAAAAGAAATAGAACTGTAAACATTAACAAGCGTTTAATTAGCTTACAGTGAGAGTAGTCAGAAGGATATGCAGAGGAGTAAAAGTGGTCAATACTGACTAATGGATTATGATGACATTTTGTCATCAATTTTTTTGTCTGAATCCTTCCTGATGCCAACCCTTATCTTCATGACATTATTTCATGACTTCACATGAACCACCGAAATGCAACCAAACATTTAAAGTGGGACATAAACACTATCAATGCAATGTGCTCTTGTGGAGTTTCCATTTACCAAATTTTACACACAAAACATTGTGTGTTGAGCAATATGTATATATATATATATATATATATATATATATATATATATATATATATATATACGGTTTAGATATAGATTCAAGGTTGAATATGGTACTTATGCGTAGGCACCCGAATATCATATCCCAAAAGGATAGGTGATCAAAATCAAAAAATAAGCAACACGGATTTCAAAGGTGATTGCAGTACGCACGTTTCATGCTACTTCAATTTATTTAAGTAATGCGAGCATTACCTTAAATGCAATATCAAGAGCAATCTTCAGCTGCACGAAAATGCAGAAAAATTACTGTAGAAAAACTACATGTGTGTGTGTGTGTGTGTGTGTGTGTGTGTGTGTGTGTGTGTGTGTGTGTGTGTGTGTGTGTGTGTGTGTACTATATGTACACACACAGGGTATTCAGGCTAAATTTGACAGTTTGCATAAAAGGAAAAGAAAGCACAATACCCTATCCAAAAACAGAAGTTTCTTTTTTTTTTAAATCAAAACATTACTAGATTATAGCTGGGAGATAACAGTTTACTCAAAGTATCTACCCTCAGCTTCCACAACAGAATCAAGATGACATTCAAAACCTGGTCCACGCATTCCTCATTGAGTCCTTAGGAAGATCTTCAAACACTTCTTTGATACTGGCCACCAGCTCAAACTTGGTGTTGCAGTCAGAGTGGTTGGTAGCTTTCTCAACCGTGCTCCACACATTGTAATCCATACAATTAACCACTGGAGAAATTAAGAGGCTCAAAAGTGTTGGCTAGTGAAGTTGTATAAATTCTGCAACAACCACTTCTGATTCTTTACACACACATGGTCTTCCAGTCACAACCATCTCCAACCAGGAATTGACCACTGTCTCCAGCAGCTTCACATAACACTCTATTCAAAGATGTGAGGATGGACTCTGGCATGTGGACACTATCAGAATGCCTGCTGCATTCTTTCTTGCAGGACACATCTTTGTAGTCATGATTGCAGTTGTGTATGTGACATCTTACAACATTTACAGGGTTCACAGAGCATTGAGCAGCAGCTATGATGCCTGCATTTTGATACCCAGAATGAATCATCATGATAGAGGATAACTCTTTTTTTTTCCAATATTCAGATGGCTTCCAGTCCTCCATTTCAGCTAACTTTTTCTCAACAACTTTAACAATTACATATCCCTATCTATTCACTAAATATACATATATACATTGTGTATGTATGTACATATATGAATATGTGTTTATATATGTATTAAAACACACATATGCATGTATCATCATCATCATCATCATCATCATCATCATCATCATCATCATCATCATCATCATCATCATCATCATTTAACGTCCGCTTTCCATGCTAGCATGGGTTGGACGATTTGACTGAGGACTGGTGAAACCAAATGGCTACACCAGGCTCCAATCTGATTTGGCAGAGTTTCTACAGCTGGATACCCTTCCTAACGCCAACCACTCAGAGGGTGTAGTAGGTTCTTTTACGTGGCACCTGCATGAAGGCCAGTCAGGCGATACTGGCAACGGCCACGCTCGAAATGGTGTCTTTTATGTGCCACCTGCACAAGCCAGTCCAGGGGCACTGGCAACAATCTCGCTCGAAAATCCTAAGGGAGCCAGTCAGGCGGTACTGGCAACGGCCACGCTCAAAATGGTGCATCTCATGTGCCACCCGCACAAGAGCCAGTCCAGGGGCACTGGCAACGATCTTACTTGGCTTGCCGGGTCTTCTCACGCACAGCACATTTCCAAAGGTCTCGGTCAGTAGTCATCGCCTCGGTGAGGCCCAATGTACGAAGGTCTTGCCTCACCACCTCAGCCCAGGTCTTCCTGGGCCTACCTCTTCCACGGGTTCCCTCATCTGTTAGGGTGTGGCACTTTTTCACGCAGCTATCCTCATCCATTCTCACCACATGTCCATACCAGCGCAATCGTCTCTCTTGCACACCACAACTGATGCTTCTAATGTTCAGCTTTTCTCTCAAGATACTTACACTCTGACGGGTATTCACATTGACATTACACATCCAACGGAGCATACTGGCTTCATTCCTTGCGAGCTTACGTATGTCCTCAGCAGTTACAGCCCATGTTTCACTGCCATGTAGCATGGCTGTTCGTACGCATGCGTCATACAGTCTACCTTTTACTCTGAGTGAGAGTCCCTTTGTCGCCAGCAGGGGTAAGAGCTCTCTAAACTTTGCCCAGGCTATTCTTATTCTAGCAGCTACACTTTCAGCGCACCCACCCCCACTACTAACTTGGTCGCCCAGATAGCGGAAGCTATCGACTACCTCTAGTTTTTCACCCTGGAATGAGATAGAAGTTGTTTCCTGTTTGTTTGTAGTCTTTATTGCACCTGAACATCTACTACAAACAAAAACTAACTTGCTAGTTAACCTGCCTTTGATGTTGCTGCACCTCTTATGTGTCCATAGCTTGCACCGGGTACATCTTATAGAGTTACTACCTACTCCTTTTCTACATACTGAGCAGGGCCATCTACCTGAAGGGGTTTGTGTTTTATCTACCTTCCTACTTATTAGGATTTTGGTTTTAGCTAGGTTGACTCTAAGGCCCTTCAATTCTAGACCTTGCTTCCACACCTGAAACTTCTCCTCTAGTTCTGATAGTGACTCCGCAATTAGGGCAAGGTCATCAGCATAGAGGAGCTCCCAGGGGCAACCTGTCTTGAACTCCTCTGTGATTGCCTGGAGGACTATGGTAAATAATACGGGGCTGAGGACGGAACCTTGGTGGACCCCTACCTCTACCCGGCATTCATTGCTGTACTCATTTCCAACCCTCACCTTACTGGCAGCATCTCTGTACATGGCTCGCACAGCTCTCACTAACCATTCTTCTATCCCAAGTTTCCTCATTGACCACCGGATAAGGGATCGGGGGACCCTGTCAAAGGCTTTCTCCATGTCAACGAAAGCCAGGTACAGAGGTTTATCCTTAGCTAGGTATTTCTCCTGCAACTGTCTCACTAGAAATAAGGCATCAGTAGTGCTTTTACCTGGTACGAACCCAAACTGCATCTCATCTAAATTGATTCGCTCCCTAATTAGTTGGGCTATGACCCTCTCTGTAACTTTCATAACCTGATCTAACAGCTTGATGCCTCTGTAATTATTTGTATCTAAAGCGTCCCCTTTACCTTTGTAGCAGTTGACTATGATGCTGCTACACCAGTCATTGGGTATGACTCCTTCGTGTATCACCTGGTTCGTAATACGGGTGACTAGGCTATAGCCAACACTTCCAGATATTTTGAGCATCTCTGCAGTGATTCCTGATGGGCCGGGGGCTTTCCCGGTCTTCATACTCTTAATTGCTTTATCTACCCTGGTACTATCAACTCGGATAGCTGGTCCCTCTATTGGGTCGACATACGGCAGGCTCTCTTTCTCCCATTCATTCTCTTTATTAAGCAATTTATCGTAGTGGCATCTCCAGACCTCTTTCTTTGCATCCTCATTTAATGCAAGCGTACCATCATCCATGCGAACACATTTCTCTCCTACAACATCACTATTCTCTCTCCTACACTGTCTTGCAACACGAAATACCTCGAGTCTTTGGTCCTCACGGCGCAGGACATTGGCAAATCTTTCCTTATCTGCTTCCCCTCTGGCTAAATAAACCTGTCGCCTAGCCTCCCTTCTGGCACATTGGTACAATTCCCTGCTACCACCGTTCTTCCAGTCCTTCCAAGCCTGTTTCTTTTGTCTAATAGCCCTGTCTACCTCCTTGTTCCACCACCACGTTACTCTGGGTCGGGAGGGGACCTTACACCACCCACAAATCTGGTCGGTGGCTTTCAACAGGTTGTCCCGCAGAAATCTCCAATTGTCTTCCACGTTGTATGATGCTATATCCCCTTCTATTTCGTTAAATGCCTCAAGTAACTTGTCTCTAAGTCTCTGTCCGTTTGCAGGGTCTTTAAGCTTCCACACCCTTCTTCTCCAAGCCTGTCTAATTCTGGGCACCCATTTTGCCTTGATCCCAAAGTCGCTAACTACTAATCTATGTTGTGGGGTACATTCTTCGCCAGGGTAGGTTTTGGCATTTATAAGCCGCCCTCTTTCCCTATTTCTGGCGAGGATGTAGTCGATTTGGTTAGAGTGTCTGCCGGAGCGGTAGGTGACTAGGTGACTGGCAGGTTTCCTGAAGTTGGTATTGCATACCATAAGATTGGTTGCATCACAGAACTCCAGCAGTCTGTTTCCCTCCTCGTTGCGGGAACCGAAGCCATAGCCTCCATGTATGCCATGGAAGCCTCCAGCACGACGTCCGACATGACCATTGAAGTCTCCAGCCACAAAGAGAAGGTCCCTGTCACTCGTCGACGAGGTAGTTTGCAAGAGGGTGTCATAGAATTGGTCTTTCAGACCATCTGGTAGCCCCGGTTGAGGTGCATAGGCTGAGATGACAGTAGCTAATCTATGATGAAGCACTAGTCTGATCTTAAGTACTCTGTCACTTACTCTAATGACCTCGATTACCTTATCCACCCATTTCTCCGCTAGAAGTATTCCTACGCCCCCGACCCCGTCAGTGTTCCCTGCCCAGAAAATCTTGTACCTGTGTTCTTTGCCTGTGAGGAACCTCGCAGAACCTCCTCTCCATCTTACTTCCTGGATGCAGCACATATCTACGCGTCTCCGTTCAAGCATCTCAACAATTTCACCAGATCTACCTTTCAGCGTGCCGACGTTGAGAGTGCCAATCCTAACAGTATGGGTGTTGGGGGTGTGGGCCTGTAGCCTGGGAAGGGGAAAAGCAGTGTCGTGTACCTGAAAAGAAAACTTGCAATTGGAAGAATTCATAAGCAAAACAGTACCTACAACCTGCAAACATTTCTCAAACTTAATGCGCTACCCAAAGGTAGGGGAGAGGATGGCCAAGGCCACTAGATGGGTTCCGGGAGACAGCCGAGGTTGACAGGATGACAGAGGAATGAACTTCCGGTGGAGGGGGTGGGAGGGCGGGTTACCGCCAGCGAGTAGATAGGGCTCTTAATTGTAGATTTTAAATATTTGAGAGACAACAATGCATAAATCGTAATTTTTAAAAGAGCAATGAATTCTAGGTGATTAGAATATAACGTAGCATGAATTTAGGAAGCTTAGAAAATGAATAAGCATGAATTTAAGACAACAACTGAATTCAATTGAATTTCATGGAGAGAAACAAGATAAATAATAGAGGGCAAACTAAAGTGCGAAGGTATTATGAGATGTTTGAGGCCGTAAATAAATAAAAAATCTCTATCTTATCTGCATCTTGGAGATTTCGTCGTAGTATGTCAGCGAGATAATTTAGAATGGGTTTCTCATTTATATATAGCCAGAACCTGAAGACCTTAAGGAAAAACTACGAAAGAGAGAGAGAGGATGG